>NW_022265347.1:400000-475000 GCF_002021735.2 Oncorhynchus kisutch
TGGAGAGAAGTCGCCCCTAATCACAGATCTAGGACCAGATGACTTCACTCTCCAGTCCTAACCATTAGGGGGATGGAAAACTGTAGACCTGACTCTAGACCAGTGGTTAGGGACGGCTCTGACCCTGGATCAGTGGTTAGGGACAGCTCTGACCCTAGATCAGTGGTTAGGGACGGCTCTGACCCTAGATCAGTGGTTAGGGACGGCTCTGACCCTGGATCAGTGGTTAGGGACAGCTCTGACCCTAGATCACGATCATGTTGACAATAAACAAACCAACTGGACTGAATCCAGGGTCAAGGTGAACAGGCATGATGTAACATGCACACGGCGTGGCATCAGTGTGTTTGGTTTCCCGGGTGTGAAGCATGTGTGCATGTGTGTGTGTATTTTAAAACACCCCTGGTCGACCTGTAGTTAAGAGCACAATGTGAGTGATAGAGCATGTCCGTACACCTCCCCTCTCTCTCTTCTGGCAGCAGACAGGGAGTTTGTTTTCTCTCTCTCTCTCTGACCCGCTCTCTCTCTCTTCTGGCAGCAGACAGGGAGTTTGTTTTCTCTCGCTCTCTCTCTCTCTCGCTCTCTCTCTCTCTCTCTCTCTCGCTCTCTCTCTCGCTCTCTCTTTATCTCTCTCTCTCTCTCTCTCGCTCTCTCCCACTCTCTCTCCCACTCTCTCTCTCTCTCTCTCTCTCTCTCTCTCTCTCTCTCTCTCTCTCTCTCTCTCTCTCTCTCTCTCTCTCTCCCACTCTCTCTCTCTCCCTCTCTCTCTCTCTCTCTCTCTCTCTCTCTCTCCCACTTTCTCTCTCTCTCTCCCTCCCTCTCTCTCTCTCTCTTTCTCTCTCTCTTTCGCTCTCCCTCTCTCTCTCCCACTTTCTCTCTCTCTCTCCCTCCCTCCCTCCCTCCCTCCCTCCCTCTCTCTCTCTCTCTCTCTCTCTCTCTCTACAAAAGGGGAAATAAATAAGCATAAATATGGGTCGTATTTACAATGGTGTTTGTTCTTCATTGGTTGCCCATGTGGCAACAGGTCACAGATCTTGCTGCTGTGATGTCACATTGTGGTATTTCACCCAGTAGATGGTGTGGTATCCAGAGAGGTCTCCCCCAGGGTTTAGTGATAGAGGGGAGGTACGGGCATGTGATGTTGGCTCCCTCTGCCGGGGAGAGGCTGGGCACCCCGACACGGATGGCTCCCTCTGCCGGGAGTACAGAGGCTGGGCACCCCGACACGGATGGCTCCCTCTGCTGGGGAGAGGCTGGGCACCCCGACACGGATGGCTCCCTCTGCCGGGAGTACAGAGGCTGGGCACCCCGACACGGATGGCTCCCTCTGCTGGGGAGAGGCTGGGCACCCCGACACGGATGGCTCCCTCTGCTGGGGAGAGGCTGGGCACCCCGACATGGATGGCTCCCTCTGCCGGGGTGAGGCTGGGCACCCCGACACGGATGGCTCCCTCTGCCAGGAGTACAGAGGCTGGGCACCCCGACACGGATGGCTCCCTCTGCTGGGGAGAGGCTGGGCACCCCGACACGGATGGCTCCCTCTGCCGGGAGTACAGAGGCTGGGCACCCCGACACGGATGGCTCCCTCTGCTGGGGAGAGGCTGGGCACCCCGACACGGATGGCTCCCTCTGCTGGGGAGAGGCTGGGCACCCCGACACGGATGGCTCCCTCTACCGGGGAGAGGCTGGGCACCCCGACACGGATGGCTCCCTCTGCCGGGGAGAGGCTGGGCACCCCGACACGGATGGCTCCAAGTACAGGTAATTAAGGGAAAGTACCAACCAGCCGTGGAGGCCACAAAAAAGGAGCACTGTGGCACACCGTGAGAAAGAACAGAGAGACACCAACACAGAGCAGAAGCTGAGAAGCAGGACCCGAGCCAAACCTACGTGATGTCGTTGTTATGTTTATTTTATTGCCTAGTAAAGTCACATTTTCTGACTTGAACCTTCCTGTCTCTGTGTTAATCTCTGCACACTCAACCCAACACCCCACGGTTTACCACAATAGTTTATCAAAATTGTATTTATTTTCAAATTCTTTGTGGATCTGTGTAATCGGAGGGAAATATGTGTCTCTAATATGGTCATACATTTGGCAGGAGGTTAAGAAGTGCAGCTCAGTTTCCACCTCATTTTGTGGGCAGTGTGCACATAGCCTGTCTTCTCTTGAGAGCCAGGTCTGCCTACAGCGACCTTTCTCAGTAGCAAATGGTCACTGAATCTATACATAGTCAAAGCTTGGTCAGGTATTCTGCCACTGTGTCCTCTCTGTTTAGGGCCAAATAGCATTCTAGGTTACTCTGTTTTTTTGTTAATTCTTTCCAATGTGTCATGTTTTTGTTTTCTCATGCTTTAGTTGGGTCTAATTGTGTTGCTGTCCTGGGGGTCTGTTTGTGTTAGTGAACAGAGCGCCAGGACCAGCTTGCTTAGGGGACTCTTCTCCAGGCTCATCTCTGTAGGTGATGGCTTTGTAATGGAGGGTTTGGGAATCGCTTCCTTTAGGTGGTTGTAGAATTGAACGTCTCTTTTCTGGATGTTGATCATTAGTGGGTATCGGCCTAATTCTGCTCTGCATGCTTTATTGGTGTTTTACGTTGTACACGGAGGATGTTTTTGGAGGTGTTTGTCCCATTTTGTGAAGTCTTGGTTGGTGAGCGGACCCCAGACCTCACAACCATAAAGGGCAATGGGTTCTATAACTGATTCAAGTATTTTTTGCTGGATCCTGATTGGTATGTTGAATTTTATGTTCCTTTTGATGGCATAGAAGGCCCTTCTTGCCTTGTGTCTCAGCTCGTTCACGGCTTTGTGGAAGTTACCCGTGGCCCTGATGTTTATGCCGAGGTATGTATAGTTTTAGTGTGCTCTAGGGCAACGGTGTCTAGATGGAATTTGTGGTTCTGGCAACTGGACCTTTTGGGAAACACCCTTATTTTAGTCTTTCTGAGATATTACTGTCAGGGTCCAGGTCTGGCATAATCTGTGCAGAATGTCTAGGTGCTGCTGTAGGCCCTCCTTGGTTGGGCCTACAAATATCTAGGTGTCTAGTTAGACTGTAAACTCTCCTTCCAGATTCACATTAAGCATCTCCAATCCAAAATTAAATCTAGAATCGGCTTCCTATTTCGCAACAAAGCATCCTTCACTCATGCTGCCAAACATACCCTCGTAAAACTGACTATCCTACCGATCCTTGACTTTGGCGATGTCATTTACAAAATATTCCCCAACATACTCAGCAAACTGGAAGTAGTCTATCACAGTGCCATCCGTTTTATCACCAAAGCCCCATACACTACCCACCACTGCGACCTGTATGCCCTCGTTGGCTGGCCCTCAATACATATCCGTCGCCAAACCCACTGGCTCCAGGTCATCTATATGACTTTGCTAGGTAAAGCCCTGCCTTATCTCAGTTCACTGATCACCATAGCAACACCCACCCATAGCACGCGCTACAGCAGGTATATTTCACTGGTCACCCCCAAAGACAACACTTCCTTTGGCCGCCTTTCCTTCCAGTTCTCTGCTGCCATTGACTGGAACGAATTGCAAAAATCACTGAAGCTGGAGTCTTATATCTCCCTCTCTAACTTTAAGCATCAGCTGTCTGAGCAGCTTACCTGTACACAGCCAATCTGTAAATAGCACACCCAACTACCTCATCCCCATATTATTACTTACCCTCTTGCTCTTTTGAACCCTAGTATCTCTACTTGCACATCATCATCTGCACATCTACAGTTGAAGTCTGAAGTTTACATACACATAGGCTGGAGTCATTAAAACTCGTTTTTCAACCACTCCACAAATTTCTTGTTAACAAACGATAGTTTTGGCAAGTCAGTTAGGACATCTACTTTGTGCATGACACAGGTACTTTTTCCAACAATTGTTTACAGACAGATTATTTCACTTAGAATTCACTGTATCACAATTCCAGTGCGTCAGAAGTTTACATACACTAAGTTGACTGTGCCTTTTAAACAGCTTGGAAATTCCAGAAAATTATGTCATGGCTTTAGAAGCTTCTGAGTCAATTGGACTTGTTGATGTATTTCAAGGCCTGCCTTCAAACTCAGTACCTCTTTGCTTGACATCATGGGAAACTCAAAAGAAATCAGTTAAGACCTCAGAAAACAAATTGTAGACCTCCACAAGTCTGGTTCATCCTTGGGAGCAATATCCAAACACCTAAAGGTACCACGTTCATCTGTACAAACATTAGTACGCAAGTATAAACACCATGGGACCACACAGCCGTCATACCGCTCAGGAAGGAGATGCGTTCTGTCTCCTAGAGATTAATGTACTTTGGTGCGAAAAGTGCAAATCAATTCCAGAACAACAGCAAAGGACATTGTGAAGATGCTGGAGGAAATCGGTACAAAAGTATCTATATCCACAGTAAAACGAGTCCTATATCGACATAACTTGAAAGGCCGCTCATCAAGGAAGAAGCCACTGCTCCAAAACTGCCATAAATAAGCCAGACTATGGTTTGCAAATGCACATGGGGACAAAGATCATACTTTTTGGAGAAATGTCCTCTGGTCTGATGAAACAAAAATAGACCTGTTTGTCCATAATGATCATCATGATGTTTGGAGGAAAAAGGGGGATGCTTGCAAGCCGAAGAACACCATCCCAACCGTGAAGCACGGGGGTGGCAGCATCATGTTGTGGGGGTGCTTTGCTGTAGGAGGGACTGGTGCACTTCACAAAATAGATGGCATCATGAGGAAGGAAAATTATGTGGATATATTGAAGCAACATCTCAAGACATCAGTCAGGAATTTAAAGCTTGGTTGCAAATGGATCTTCCAAATGGACAATGACCCCAAGCAAGTTGGGGAATAATCAGAATTAGTTGGTAACATAGGTAAGATGTTTTATATTCATCATATGTTTGTAAGTTACTTCTCATCAGAATGTGTTTGTAATACTGTGGCGGGGTTGCAGTATCTGGTCTCTGTCAAGACTAAGTTGCTTGGGCCGGAGAGAGGGGAGAGGTCAAGCGTGTATCTCTTGGCTCCACAATGTCTGTGTGCCAGTCAATGTGTCTCTGTGATCTTTTCAAGATAGGATGGATTTGATATATGGCTGTTGATATGGAGGATTTGCTGGGTTCTGAGTTTGAGAAAATAACATAGTTTAGGAGACAAAGCTGAACGATAAATTATGCCTAATGCTGTCTGGCTATGTGTGTCTTTGCTATAAAGGATCTCAGTTACAATGTGTAAGGGACTCAGAGAATTCATTTATAGACACTGAAATTATGAGTCACAGGGTTGTGATGGAGCTCATATAATTAAAGATGGACTTTGTGATAACTAACTGACTTGTGTGTGGTTTGCACTCATGATTTGGTAAATACAGGAAATTTCCACGACAAGCATACTTCCAAATTTGTGGCAAAATGGCAACAAAGTCAAGGTATTGGAGTGTCCATCACAAAGCCCTGACCTCAATTCCAATCGAAAATTTGTGAGCAGAACTGAAAAAGCGTGTGAGAGCAAGGAGGCCTACAAACCTGACTTAGTTACACCAGCTCTGTCAGGAGGAATGGGCCAAAATTCACCCAACTTATTGTGGGAAGCTTGTGGAAGGCTACCCGAAACGTTTGACCCAAGTTAAACAATTTAATGGCAATGCTACCAAATACTAATTGAGTGCATGTAAACTTCTGACCCACTGGGAATGTGATGAAAGAAATAAAAGATTAAATAAATCATTCTCTCTACTATTATTCTGACATTTCACATTCTTAAAATAAAAGGTGATCCTAACTGACCTAAGACAGGGAATTTTTAATAGGATTAAATGTCAGGAATTGTGAAAAACGGAGTTTAAATGTATAAGGTGTATGTAAACTTCCGACTTCAACTGCATCACTCCAGTATTAATGCTAAATTGTAATTATTTTCACCTCTAGGGCCTATTTATTGCCTACTTCTCTAATCTTCTACATTTGCACACACTGTACATATATTGTTCTATTTTTCTTTTATTTTGTGTTATTGACTGTACGTTTGTTGTTGTTTTTGTCGCACTGCTTTGCTTTATCTTGGCCAGAGGTCGCAGTTGTTAATGAGAACTTGTTCTCAACTGGCCTACCTGGTTAAATTAAGGTGAAATAAAAATGTTTAAAATAAAATAATTCCAGGATCTTTATTGTTCAACAGGTGAGCCCCTCTTTCTACCAGATGAGAAAGGTCCTGTGCTGTGTCCAGCATTGATGCTCCCCACTGCTCACTCTCAGCACCCAAAACTGCAGTTAGAGTGTAGTACACAGCAGTTATTCTGCAATTACTGCGTCCAAAATACCAGTCGACTACAGATTCTGCACTTTTATAAACTGCAATCTTTTATGTCAGGGTTAAATGATAAAATAACACAATGATTTCATTAACGTATTAATCTGATGCATGTTCCGCCGCCACCCGGTGGATATTCAACGCAGTTGATCGTGTCGTGTTGAACTGGGAAAAGGCTCCTCTGTCACTTCCGGTTTGTCCTCATCGAAAGAAATGGCGGACATGGACGAACTGTTCGGGAGTGATGGAGACAGTGACAACGAACAAAGAGGTGAAGTTAGTCATCAAAATGCTGTTCCGAAAAGTTAGCTAAACACGTCTAAAGTTACGCTAGATGAATAGCTTTATGCAGTTACAGCTAGTAAGTTAGCTAATGTGATCTAGCTAAGGCCGGTTGGCTGATGCTAGCGAAGCTAACGTTAAGTAGCTAACGTTAGTAAAGAGGACCTTTGAGAATATCCATCAACAACCTAAATAGAACCTAAATAACCAGTACATACTTGGTCCAGCACATTAACATTAGCTAGCTAACTATCCAAGCTCCCCATAGGGCGTGCGTAGCTAACGTTAGTATTTGTGTTTATTTCACATGCATGTACATTTCCCCTCTGCTGAAAGCTAACATGACAGTCTGTGTGTGTGCGCAGTGGTCTCAGCAGTGGCGTCTGGCTCTGGTTCAGGTTCTGAATCTGAGCCGGAGATGCCCCGGTCCCGTTCCCATAGTAACGCCTCCGGCAGCGACAGCGGGAGAGATGATGATGGACAAGACGGGGGAAAGCCCAACACCAAGGTGAGGTCCAGTTGTTTCAGTACATACACACACAGGAAACACTCTTAACCTCAATAATGACATGGTATATCTCTATGAACCAGGAGCTGTTTGGGGATGACAGTGAAGAGGAACGCCAAAGCCGACACAGCGACAACCAATCAAACCTGTCGGAACGCTCAGGAAACCAGTCGGACGCCAGCATGCACTCGGAGCCCGAGGACAATGACCAGTCAGACGCGGAGCAGCACAGTGGGTCGGAGAGAGGGCACCGGGAGGAAGAGGAGGAAGATGGAGATCGAAGGTCAGAGGCAGGCAGTCCAGTATCGGGGGTGGGGAGCCCCAGGTCTGGGAGGGGCAGTGCTCGCTCTGAGAAGAGGTGAGGAGGAATGATTATGGAATGGTTTTATATAGGCTTATATAGGCTAGTGCTTTTTCATCTGGTATTTGAAAGCACTTTGAGTGAAAACAAATTTCATTGGAATGTACATAATGCATAATAACTTGTTTTCCTGCCAGTATCCATAGCGACCCTGGCACCCCCCACTCGGCGCCCGGCACACCCCACTCGGCGCCCGGCACCCCCCACTCGGCGCCCGGCACCCCCCACTCGGCTCCCGGCACCCCCCACTCCGCGCCCGGCACCCCTCACTCCGCGCCCGGCACCCCCCACTCCGCGCCCGGCACCCCCCACTCAGCGCCCGGCACCCCCCTGTCAGACCCCGGCACCCCCCTGTCAGACCCCGGCACCCCCCTGTCAGACCCCGGTACCCCCCACTCAGGGCCTGGCACCCCCCACTCAGGGCCTGGAACTCCCCACTCAGATGGGGAGGGGTCAGGCAAGGAGAACCAATCAGATGATGAAAAGTGGGGAGGAGGGGCTAAGAGTGACCAATCAGAGGATGAGGAAGAGGAGAAGAAGCGGCACCAATCGGACGAAGAGCGAGAGAATTCTGATGAGGACGGGGCGGGGCACAGGAGCAGGAAGAAGTCAGGTATTGAAGAAAGTGTGTGTGTGTGTGTGTGTGGTCTGAAGGACCTTCCTCTAGCCACTCACTAGATCAGCCTTGGAGTTTGAAAAGAAAATTGTAGCAACCTTCAGCAACATCTCCTTTTCTCTTGTATTAATGTACTCTATCGAGCTTTACCAATATGATACTGTTGTATCACATCCTATATGCCATTGGTTGCTGCTGTGCCCTTGAACAAGGCACTTAACCCCCCACAGCAGCAGTTCCCTGTGAACCCAGTCTGGCAGCTCCCCTTACCACTAAAAAACCTCTACACAGCGCATTGTGAAAGTATTCAGACCCCTTGGCTTTTTCCACATTTTGTTACATTACAGCCTTATTCTAAAATGGATTAAATCATTTTCTGTCATCAATCTACACACGATAACCCATAATGACAAAAAAAACGTACATATTATTATATTTACATAAGTATTCAGACCCTTTGCACAGTACTTTGTGGCAGCACCTTGGCAGCGATTACAGCCATGAGTCTTCTTGGGTATGACGCTACAAGCTTGTCACACCTGTATTTGAGGAGTTTCTCCCATTATTCTCTGCAGATCCTATCAAGCTCTATCGTGTTGGTTGCGGAGCATCGCTGCACAGCTTTTTTCAGGTCTCTCCAGAGATGTTGGATTGGGTTCATGTCCGGGCTTTGACTGGGCCCCTCAAGGACATTCAGAAACTTGTCCCGAAGTCACTCCTCTGTTGTCTTGGCTGTGTGCTTAGGGTTGTTGTCCTGTTAGAAGGTGAACCTTCGCCCCAGGCTGAGGTCCTGAGCACTTTGGAGCACATTTTCATCAAGGGATTCTCTGTACTTTGCTCCATTCATCTTGTCCTCGATCCTAGTCAGTCTCCCAGTCCCTGCCGCTGATAAACATCCCCACAGCATGATGCTGCCACCCTAATGCTTCACCGCAGGGATGGTGTCAGTTTTCATCCAGACGTGACACTTGGCATTCAGGCCAAAGAGTTCAATCTTGGTTTCATCAAACCAGAAAATATTTTTTCTCATGGTCTAAAAGTTCTTTAGGTGCTTTTTGGCAAACTCCAAGTGGGCTGTCATGTGCCTTTTACTGAGGAGTGGCTTCTGTCTGGCCACTCTACCATAAAGGCCTGATTGGTGAAGTGCTGTAGAGTTGGTTGTCCTTCTGGAAGGTTCTCCAATCTCCACAGAGGAACTCTGGAGCTCTGCCAGAGTGACCATTGTGTTCTTGGTCACCTCTCTGACCAAGGCCCTTCTCCCCCTATTGCTCAGTTTGTCCGGCCGGCCAGCTCTAGGAAGAGTCTTGGT
Source organism: Oncorhynchus kisutch (assembly GCF_002021735.2). Classification (NCBI taxonomy): domain Eukaryota; kingdom Metazoa; phylum Chordata; class Actinopteri; order Salmoniformes; family Salmonidae; genus Oncorhynchus; species Oncorhynchus kisutch. The sequence continues at coordinate 409,397 of NW_022265347.1, forward strand.
GGTTCCAAACTTCTTCCATTTAAGAATGATGGAGGCCACTGTGTTCTTGGGGACCTTAAATGCTTCAGAAATGTTTTTGGTATCCTTCCCCAGATCTGTACCTCGATACAATCCTGTCAAAATAATTTAATCAATTTTAGAGTAAGACTGTAACGTAACAAAATGTGGAAAAAGTCAAGGGGTCTGAATACATTCAGAATGCCCTGTATGTTGATGTGTCTTATTTCAGAGGGGTTGGGTTAAAAGGGAAGTAACATTTCGATTGGACCTTGTGTGCAATTGACCAGTAAAATGATCTTTAATCTTTGTTTGAGCAATGACTGGAAGTCTACAGGATAATTATAATAATTAAATGATGTGTGTGTGTGTGTGTGCTTCAGAGTCTGCGAAGGGCAGTGACAGCGAGGATGACTTCGTCGGACGGAAGAACAAGAAGATGGCGTCTGCCTCAGACTCTGACAGCGACGTTGGAGCCAAGAAGAAGATGGCGGCGTCTGGCTCAGACTCTGACAGCGACGTTGGAGCCAAGAAGGAGATGGCGGCGGCATCTGCCTCGGACTCTGACAGCGACGTTGGAGCCAAGAAGAAGATGGCGGCGTCTGGCTCAGACTCTGACAGCGACGTTGGAGCCAAGAAGAAGATGGCTGTGTCTGGCTCAGACTCTGACAGCGACGTTGGAGCCAAGAAGAAGGGTAAAGGTAAACCTAGATCTGAAGGCTGGTTGCAAAAATAACTTTCCCAAAAATCCCTGGTTTTCCAGAAATCCTAGTTGGAGGATTCCGGATTTCCTGCTGATCCCCGCCTGAATCCGGGAGTCTTCCAACCGGGAATTCTGGAAAACTTGGGCGTTTAGAAAAATGCAACCCTAATCTGAAGAGTACTATAGATGGTCTCCTCAACACATACTAGAGGAGAAGATCCCTCCTGGTGTAGGCTTGGCCGGTATATCATATATACCAGGGATCATCAACTAGATGTTCCGGATGGGTCCGGAACATAATTACAAATAATTTGTAGACTGCAAATTGACCACAAAAAACCCAAACGGAGATAATATTTGACTAAAACATCATTATTTCAAACCTTGCTTACATTTGTATGCATAATGCATGGGAATACTACCAGAATTAAAATCACTTGGAGCTGATTTCCTGGTGTTTTTAGGCTTTTGTGTAAAAAAAACACACAAAAAAAACATTTTGTTCAACTTAGGGTGGGAAAATAAAAACCGTTTGGCCAGTGGGCTGCCATTTGAGGAACCCTGATATATATACAGGATACCGTATCCCGGGGTATTTGGAAATAGCCACAGGATGGTTTTGCAATAACGTTGTAACTATCTCATTTATTTAATAAATTAGAATATTTGTAGCTACTTTTTATGTTATGAAATACAGTACCTGCAGTCAACTTGCAATACGCTTGGTGGTCTGCTTTGTCTCCTGTCACATTATTTTACATTCTGGAGCCTTGAGTCACTCACTGTTGTGCAGCATGAGCCAGGAGATGTAGTTACACATATTTGACAGCTAAATATCTTCTCACTATTAAGTTGACTGTCTAGAAGGTGCTAAATGCTCTGCAGTTGTGCATTTGGTTTGCTAATTTAGTAGCTAGTTATCTAGCTAAGTGGTTAGTTTCTTCCAAAATCAAGCTTTGCTTGGTAACAGAAGAGAATCCCCTAGAGGGTCAGGAGAATCCCCTAGAGGGTCAGGAGAATCCCCTAGAGGGTCAGGAGAATCCCCTAGTGGGTCAGGAGAACGCTATTGTCTGTTCTGCAAATAGTTTGTCAGAGACTCTAAAATGCGCACGTTAGCATTTAGCTAGCATTCACTATGGGATTTCACATGTACTTATTAGCATTGGTAACCTCCATATTGCAGAGGCTCAGTGGGGTTTGAAAACAGCGCCCCTTGTGTTCAGCGCCGGTATTACTGAATATCCCAGGATGGGTCGGTATGAAGGTATGACCGTCTGGATACCACCCAAGCCTACTCCGATGCACTTTGAGGAGGCGGGGGGGGGGGGGGGGGTCCGGGTATAATCCCTCCATGTTCCACTCCTACCTGTTACAGGTCAAAGGTTAGGGTTCAGGACTCCTCTTTCTCCATCTCTTCCTCAGGTAAGAAGCCAGCAGCAGACGACCTGTTTGGAGAGGCAGACGACATCTCATCAGACAGTGATGCTGAGAAACCTCCCACTCCAGGACAACCCCTGGTGAGACACACTTTACCCCCCCCCCCATTCCAGGACAACCCCTGGTGAGACATACTTTACCCCCACTCCAGGACAACCCCTGGTGAGACACACTTAACCCCCCCACTCCAGGACAACCCCTGGTGAGGCGTACTTTACCCCCCCCCACTCCAGGACAACCCCTGGTGAGACATACTTTACCCCCACTCCAGGACAACCCCTGGTGAGACACACTTAACCCCCCCACTCCAGGACAACCCCTGGTGAGAGACACTTTACCTCTGCATGTTACAATAACTAATAATGAAGAGTCTGTGTATCTCTCTGTGTGTGTGTGTGTGTGTGTGTGTGTGTGTGTGTGTGTGTCTCTCCCCAGGACCAAGAGGATGGTATGGAAGGGGAGCAGGCTGAGGAGGAGCCCGTTCCAGAGACTCGTATCGAGGTGGAGATTCCTAAAGTCAGCACTGATCTAGGATCAGACCTCTACTTCGTCAAACTACCCAACTTCCTCTCTGTTGAGCCCAGGTTAGACTCACCCCAGATGGTCCCAGTTCACTTACTGACCCTCCCCCTGGCCCTAGACCCTGACACCCCCTGGACCCTAACCCTGACCCCTAACTCTGACCCTCCCCCTGACCCTAGACCCTGACACCCCCTGGACCCTGACCCCTAACTCTGACCCTAGACCCTGACACCCCCCGGACCCTGACCCCTAACTCTGACCCTAGACCCTGACACCCCCTGGACCCTAACTCAGACCCTCCCCATGACCCTAGACCCTGACACCCCCCGTACCGAACCCTGACCCCTACCTCTGACGTTCCCCTGAGCATTCCATGTTTTCAGATGTGAAGGTCTGGATAGGTAGAAGCAGTGTCGTCTCTCTGAACTCTGTGTCTGATGTGATGTGTGTGTTCCTCTCTGTTCAGACCCTTTGACTCCCAGTACTATGAAGATGAGTTTGAGGATGAGGAGATGTTGGATGAAGAGGGACGGACCAGGCTCAAACTGAAGGTGTGTGTGTGCTCAGTTCTTGCCCTGTGTGTGTGATGTGACGTGACAGTATTGTGTGTGTTGTGATGTGACAGTTTTGTGATGTGACTGTTGTGTATTGATGTGACAGTGTTGTGTGAGTGATGTGACAGTGTTGTGTGAGTGATGTGACAGTGTTGTGTGAGTGATGTGACAGTGTTGTGTGAGTGATGTGACAGTGTTGTGTGAGTGATGTGACAGTATTGTGTGAGTGATGTGACAGTGTTGTGTGTGTGATAGTGTTGTGTGTGATGTGACAGTGTGTGTGATGTGACAGTGTGTGTGATGTGATGTGACAGTGTTGCGTGCAATGTGTTGTGTGTGTGATGGGACAGTGTTGTGTGTGTGTGTGTGTGATGGGACAGTGTTGTGTGTGTGATGGGACAGTGTTGTGTGTGTGATGGGACAGTGTTGTGTGTGTGACATTGTGTGATGTGATAGTGTTGTGTGTGATGTGATAGTGTTGTGTGTGATGTGACAGTGTGTGTGATGTGATGTGATGTGACAGTGTTGCGTGCAATGTGTTGTGTGTGTGTGTGATGTGACAGTGTTGTGTGATGTGACAGTGTGTGTGATGTGATGTGACAGTGTGTGTGATGTGATGTGATGTGACAGTGTTGTGTGTGTGTGTGTGTGTGATGGGACAGTGTTGTGTGTGTGTGTGTGTGTGTGTGTGTGTGTGTGTGATGGGACAGTGTTGTGTGTGTGTGATGGGACAGTGTTGTGTGTGTGTGTGTGATGGGACAGTGTTCTGTGTGATGTAACAGTGTTGTGATATAACAGTGTTGTGTTGTGATGTAACAGTGTTCTGTGTGATGTAACAGTGTTCTGTGTGATGTAACAGTGTTCTGTGTGATGTAACAGTGTTCTGTGTGATGTAACTGTGTGATGTAACAGTGTTCTGTGTGATGTAACAGTGTTCTGTGTGATGTAACAGTGTTCTGTGTGATGTAACAGTGTTCTGTGTGATGTAACAGTGTTCTGTGTTCAGGTTGAGAATACTATCCGGTGGAGAGCCAAGAAAGACGAGGAGGGGAACGAGAGCAGAGAGAGTAACGCCCGCATCGTCAAGTGGTCTGACGGCAGGTCAGCGCACGCACACACACACACACACACACACACACACACACACACACACACACACACACACACACACGACCACAAGAAGAGGAGTAACGCTGGGACAGCTGATGAAGAGGAGTAACGCTGGACTCTTGATGAAGAGGAGTAACGCTGGACTCCTGATGAAGAGGAGTAACGCTGGACTCTTGATGAAGAGGAGTAACGCTGGACTCTTGATGAAGAGGAGTAACGCTGGACTCCTGATGAAGAGGAGTAACGCTGGACTCCTGATGAAGAGGAGTAACGCTGGACAGCTGATGAAGAGGAGTAACGCTGGGACAGCTGATGAAGAGGAGTAACGCTGGGACAGCTGATGAAGAGGAGTAACACTGGGACAGCTGATGAAGAGGAGTAACGCTGGACTCCTGATGAAGAGGAGTAACGCTGGACTCCTGATGAAGAGGAGTAACGCTGGACTCCTGATGAAGAGGAGTAACGCTGGACTCCTGATGAAGAGGAGTAACGCTGGACTCCTGATGAAGAGGAGTAACGCTGGACTCCTGATGAAGAGGAGTAACGCTGGACTCCTGATGAAGAGGAGTAACGCTGGACTCCTGATGAAGAGGAGTAACGCTGGGACAGCTGATGAAGAGGAGTAACGCTGGACTCCTGATGAAGAGGAGTAACGCTGGACTCCTGATGAAGAGGAGTAACGCTGGACTCCTGATGAAGAGGAGTAACGCTGGACTCCTGATGAAGAGGAGTAACGCTGGACTCCTGATGAAGAGGAGTAACGCTGGGACAGCTGATGAAGAGGAGTAATGCTGGACTCCTGATGAAGAGGAGTAACGCTGGACTCCTGATGATTGTGTTTGAATAATTAATACATTGATTTACAATGGGGAAATATGTGTTTACATGTGTATGTATCTGTGGATGTGTTCTGTCTCCACAGCATGTCTCTCCACCTGGGTAACGAGGTGTTTGATGTGTATAAAGCTCCTCTCCAAGGAGACCACAACCACCTGTTCATCAGACAAGGAACTGGACTACAGGGACAGGCTGTGTTCAAGACCAAACTCACCTTCAGGTAACACTGTCTATACACACACACACACATTGTATGTAGGCATACACACACCTTGCTCTTTGTCTGAACCCCAACCCAAAGCTCATGCACCGAATACAGGAACACGTTCCATCCAGATGGAATAGTGAACAACACAGTATCTAAGCTGAGCTCCATCCAGATGGAATAGTGAACAACAACACAGTATCTAAGCTGAGCTCCGTTCAGATGGATTAGTGAACAACAACACAGTATCTAAGCTGAGCTCAGTCCAGATGGAATAGTGGACAACAACACAGTATCTAAGCTGAGCTCCGTCCAGATGGAATAGTGGACAACAACACAGTATCTAAGCTGAGCTCCGTCCAGATGGAATAGTGGACAACAACACAGTATCTAAGCTGAGCTCCGTTCAGATGGATTAGTGAACAACAACACAGTATCTAAGCTGAGCTCCGTTCAGATGGATTAGTGAACAACACAGTATCTAAGCTGAGCTCCATCCAGATGGAATAGTGAACAACAACACAGTATCTAAGCTGAGCTCCGTTCAGATGGAATAGTGAACAACAACACAGTATCTAAGCTGAGCTCCGTTCAGATGGAATAGTGGACAACAACACAGTATCTAAGCTGAGAACGGGACTTGTTTTGGTACAGTATTACAATAGAAGGGGACTTGTTTTGGTACAGTATTAGAAGGGGACTTGTTTTGGTACAGTATTACAATAGAATGGGACTTGTTTTGGTACAGTATTACAATAGAATGGGACTTGTTTTGGTACAGTATTACAATAGAATGGGACTTGTTTTGGTACAGTATTACAATAGAATGGGACTTGTTTTGGTACAGTATTACAATAGAAGGGGACTTGTTTTGGTACAGTATTAGAAGGGGACTTGTTTCGGTACAGTATTACAATAGAAGGGGACTTGTTTTGGTACAGTATTAGAAGGGGACTTGTTTTGGTACAGTATTACAATAGAAGGGGACTTGTTTTGGTACAGTATTACAATAGAAGGGGACTTGTTTTGGTACAGTATTAGAAGGGGACTTGTTTCGGTACAGTATTACAATAGAAGGGGACTTGTTTTGGTACAGTATTACAATAGAAGGGGACTTGTTTTGGTACAGTATTACAATAGAAGGGGACTTGTTTTGGTACAGTATTACAATAGAAGGGGACTTGTTTTGGTACAGTATTACAATAGAAGGGGACTTGTTTTGGTACAGTATTACAATAGAAGGGGACTTGTTTTGGTACAGTATTACAATAGAAGGGGACTTGTTTTGGTACAGTATTACAATAGAATGGGACTTGTTTTGGTACAGTATTACAATAGAATGGGACTTGTTTTGGTACAGTATTACAATAGAATGAGACTTGTTTTGGTACAGTATTGGAACGGGACTTGTTTTGGTACAGTATTGGAACGGGACTTGTTTTGGTACAGTATTGGAACGGGACTTGTTTTGGTACAGTATTACAATAGAATGGGACTTGTTTTGGTACAGTATTACAATAGAAGGGGACTTGTTTTGGTACAGTATTAGAAGGGGACTTGTTTCGGTACAGTATTACAATAGAAGGGGACTTGTTTTGGTACAGTATTACAATAGAAGGGGACTTGTTTTGGTACAGTATTACAATAGAAGGGGACTTGTTTTGGTACAGTATTACAATAGAAGGGGACTTGTTTTGGTACAGTATTGGAACGGGACTTGTTTTGGTACAGTATTACAATAGAATGGGACTTGTTTTGGTACAGTATTGGAACGGGACTTGTTTTGGTACAGTATTGGAACGGGACTTGTTTTGGTACAGTATTGGAACGGGACTTGTTTTGGTACAGTATTGGAACGGGACTTGTTTTGGTACAGTATTGGAACGGGACTTGTTTTGGTACAGTATTGGAACGGGACTTGTTTTGGTACAGTATTGGAACGGGACTTGTTTTGGTACAGTATTACAATAGAATGGGACTTGTTTTGGTACAGTATTACAATAGAAGGGGACTTGTTTTGGTACAGTATTACAATAGAAGGGGACTTGTTTTGGTACAGTATTGGAACGGGACTTGTTTTGGTACAGTATTGGAACGGGACTTGTTTTGGTACAGTATTGGAACGGGACTTGTTTTGGTACAGTATTGGAACGGGACTTGTTTTGGTACAGTATTACAATAGAAGGGGACTTGTTTTGGTACAGTATTGGAACGGGACTTGTTTTGGTACAGTATTACAATAGAAGGGGACTTGTTTTGGTACAGTATTGGAACGGGACTTGTTTTGGTACAGTATTACAATAGAAGGGGACTTGTTTTGGTACAGTATTGGAACGGGACTTGTTTTGGTACAGTATTATGAGACTGAAAGTTCCTCTTTCAGTGTAAAGGAACAAACATGAATGTCTGATTTGAGATATAAAGCTGCTATTGTGTGTTTTCTCTCCAGACCCCACTCCACAGACAGTGCCACCCACAGGAAGATGACCCTCTCTCTGGCTGACCGCTGCTCTAAGACCCAGAAGATCAGAATACTGCCCATGGCTGGACGAGACCCCGAGTCTCAACGCAACGAGATGATCAAGGTGACACACGCTGGACTCTTGTCATTTCATATAGGATGTCATGTCATAAGGTTATGAGATGTGTGGTGTAATGTTAGCAGAACTACACTCAACAAAAATATTAACGCAAAAATGCAACGATTCTAAAATATTTGACTGAGTTACATTTCATATAAGTAAATCAGTCAATTGAAATAAATGGATTAGGCCCTAATCTATGGATTTGACATGACTCGGAATACAGATATGAATATGTTGGTCACAGATACCTTAGATAAAGAAAACCAGTCAGTATCTGGTGTGACCACCATTTGCCTCATGCAGCGCGACACATCTCCTTCACATAGAGTTGATCAGGCTGCTGATTGTGGCCTGTGGAATGTTGTCCCACTCCTCTTCAATGGCTGTGTGAAGTTGCTGGAAATGGGCTGGGAACTGGAACACACTGTCGTATATGTTGATCCAGAGCATCCCAAACATGCTCAATGGGTGACATGTCTGGTGAGTATGCAGGCCATGGGAGAACTGGAACACGTTGATCCAGAGCATCCCAAACATGCTCAATGGGTGACATTTTTTTTTTTTTTTTTTTTTTTTTTTTACCTTTATTTAACCAGGTAGGCTAGTTGAGAACACCTTTATTTAACCAGGTAGGCTAGTTGAGAACACCTTTATTCAACCAGGTAGGCTAGTTGAGAACACCTTTATTTAACCAGGTAGGCTAGTTGAGAACACCTTTATTCAACCAGGTAGGCTAGTTGAGAACACCTTTATTTAACCAGGTAGGCTAGTTGAGAACACCTTTATTTAACCAGGTAGGCTAGTTGAGAACACCTTTATTTAACCAGGTAGGCTAGTTGAGAACACCTTTATTCAACCAGGTAGGCTAGTTGAGAACACCTTTATTTAACCAGGTAGGCTAGTTGAGAACACCTTTATTTAACCAGGTAGGCTAGTTGAGAACACCTTTATTTAACCAGGTAGACTAGTTGAGAACACCTTTATTTAACCAGGTAGGCTAGTTGAGAACACCTTTATTTAACCAGGTAGGCTAGTTGAGAACACCTTTATTTAACCAGGTAGGCTAGTTGAGAACACCTTTATTTAACCAGGTAGGCTAGTTGAGAACACCTTTATTTAACCAGGTAGGCTAGTTGAGAACACCTTTATTTAACCAGGTAGGCTAGTTGAGAACACCTTTATTTAACCAGGTAGGCTAGTTGAGAACACCTTTATTTAACCAGGTAGGCTAGTTGAGAACACCTTTATTTAACCAGGTAGGCAAGTTGAGAACACCTTTATTTAACCAGGTAGGCTAGTTGAGAACACCTTTATTTAACCAGGTAGGCTAGTTGAGAACACCTTTATTTAACCAGGTAGGCAAGTTGAGAACACCTTTATTTAACCAGGTAGGCAAGTTGAGAACAAGTTCTCATTTACAATTGCGACCTGGCCAAGATAAAGCAAAGCAGTTCGACAGATAAAACGACACAGAGTTACACATGGAGTAAAAACAAACATACAGTCAATAATGCAGTATAAACAAGTCTATATACAATGTGAGCAAATGAGGTGAGAAGGGAGGTAAAGGCAAAAAAGGCCATGATGGCAAAGTAAATACAATATAGCAAGTAAAATACTGGAATGGTAGTTTAGCAATGGAAGAATGAGCAAAGTAGAAATAAAAAATAATGGGGTGCAAAGGAGCAAAATAAATAAATAAATTAAAATTAAATACAGTTGGGAAAGAGGTAGTTGTTTGGGCTAAATTATAGGTGGGCTATGTACAGGTGCAGTAATCTGTGAGCTGCTCTGACAGTTGGTGCTTAAAGCTAGTGAGGGAGATAAGTGTTTCCAGTTTCAGAGATTTTTGTAGTTCGTTCCAGTCATTGGCAGCAGAGAACTGGAAGGAGAGGCGGCCAAAGAAAGAATTGGTTTTGGGGGTGACTAGAGAGATATACCTGCTGGAGCGTGTGCTACAGGTGGGAGATGCTATGGTGACCAGCGAGCTGAGATAAGGGGGGACTTTACCTAGCAGGGTCTTGTAATTGACATGGAGCCAGTGGGTTTGGCGACGAGTATGAAGCGAGGGCCAGCCAACGAGAGCGTACAGGTCGCAATGGTGGGTAGTATATGGGGCTTTGGTGATAAAACGGATTGCACTGTGATAGACTGCATCCAATTTGTTGAGTAGGGTATTGGAGGCTATTTTGTAAATGACATCGCCAAAGTCGAGGATTGGTAGGATGGTCAGTTTTACAAGGGTATGTTTAGCAGCATGAGTGAAGGATGCTTTGTTGCGAAATAGGAAGCCAATTCTAGATTTAACTTTGGATTGGAGATGTTTGATATGGGTCTGGAAGGAGAGTTTACAATCTAACCAGACACCTAAGTATTTGTAGTTGTCCACGTATTCTAAGTCAGAGCCGTCCAGAGTAGTGATGTTGGACAGGCGGGTAGGTGCAGGTAGCGATCGGTTGAAGAGCATGCATTTAGTTTTACTTGTATTTAAGAGCAATTGGAGGCCACGGAAGGAGAGTTGTATGGCATTGAAGCTTGCCTGGAGGGTTGTTAACACAGTGTCCAAAGAAGGGCCGGAAGTATACAGAATGGTGTCGTCTGCGTAGAGGTGGATCAGGGACTCACCAGCAGCAAGAGCGACCTCATTGATGTATACAGAGAAGAGAGTCGGTCCAAGAATTGAACCCTGTGGCACCCCCATAGAGACTGCCAGAGGTCCGGACAGCAGACCCTCCGATTTGACACACTGAACTCTATCAGAGAAGTAGTTGGTGAACCAGGCGAGGCAATCATTTGAGAAACCAAGGCTGTCGAGTCTGCCGATGAGGATATGGTGATTGACAGAGTCGAAAGCCTTGGCCAGATCAATGAATACGGCTGCACAGTAATGTTTCTTATCGATGGCGGTTAAGATATCGTTTAGGACCTTGAGCGTGGCTGAGGTGCACCCATGACCAGCTCTGAAACCAGATTGCATAGCAGAGAAGGTATGGTGAGATTCGAAATGGTCGGTAATCTGTTTGTTGACTTGGCTTTCGAAGACCTTAGAAAAGTTTGGGTCAAGAGTGTCCCCCCCTTTGAAGAGGGGGATGACCGCAGCTGCTTTCCAATCTTTGGGAATCTCAGACGACACGAAAGAGAGGTTGAACAGGCTAGTAATAGGGGTGGCAACAATTTCGGCAGATAATTTTAGAAAGAAAGGGTCCAGATTGTCTAGCCCAGCTGATTTGTAGGGGTCCAGATTTTGCAGCTCTTTCAGAACATCAGCTGAATGGATTTGGGAGAAGGAGAAATGGGGAAGGCTTGGGCGAGTTGCTGTTGGGGGTGCAGTGCTGTTGTCCGGGGTAGGAGTAGCCAGGTGGAAAGCATGGCCAGCCGTAGAAAAATGCTTATTGAAATTCTCAATTATGGTGGATTTATCAGTGGTGACAGTGTTTCCTATCTTCAGTGCAGTGGGCAGCTGGGAGGAGGTGTTCTTATTCTCCATGGAGTTTACAGTGTCCCAGAACTTTTTTGAGTTAGTGTTGCAGGAAGCAAATTTCTGCTTGAAAAAGCTAGCCTTGGCTTTTCTAACTGCCTGTGTATAATGATTTCTAGCTTCCCTGAACAGCTGCATATCACGGGGGCTGTTCGATGCTAATGCAGAACGCCATAGGATGTTTTTGTGTTGGTTAAGGGCAGTCAGGTCTGGGGAGAACCAAGGGCTATATCTGTTCCTGGTTCTAAATTTCTTGAATGGGGCATGTTTATTTAGGATGGTTAGGAAGGCATTTAAAAAAAATATCCAGGCATCCTCTACTGACGGGATGAGATCAATATCCTTCCAGGATACCCCGGCCAGGTCGATTAGAAAGGCCTGCTCGCAGAAGTGTTTCAGGGAGCGTTTTACAGTGATGAGTGGAGGTCGTTTGACCGCTGACCCATTACGGATGCAGGCAATGAGGCAGTGATCGCTGAGATCTTGGTTGAAGACAGCCGAGGTGTATTTAGAGGGGAAGTTGGTTAGGATGATATCTATGAGGGTGCCCGTGTTTAAGGTTTTGGGGAGGTACCTGGTAGGTTCATTGATAATTTGTGTGAGATTGAGGGCATCAAGTTTAGATTGTAGGATGGCTGGGGTGTTAAGCATGTTCCAGTTTAGGTCGCCTAGCAGCACGAACTCTGAAGATAGATGGGGGGCAATCAGTTCACATATGGTGTCCAGAGCACAGCTGGGGGCAGAGGGTGGTCTATATGTCATGTCTGGTGAGAATGCAGGCCATGGAAGAACTGGGAAATGTTCAGCTTCCAGGAATTGTGTACAGATCCTTGCGACATGAGGCCATGCATTATCATTCTGAATTATGAGGTGATGGCGACGGATGAACGCCACGACAATGGACCTCAGGATCTCGTCACGGTATCTCTGTGCATTCAAATTTTCATTGATTTAAAATGCAATTGTGTTCGTTGTTCATAGTTTATGCCCCATACCATCATGGTGTGTGTCCTCTGTTCACAACGTTGACATCAGCAAACTGCTCGCCCACACAACACCACACACGCTGTCTGCCTGGTACGGCTGAAACTCCTGTGTGCCATCTGCCTGGTACGGTTGAAACTCCTGTGTGCCATCTGCCTGGTACAGTTGAAACTCCTGTGTGCCATCTGCCTGGTACAGCTGAAACTCCTGTGTGCCAGTGGCCGTCGAAGGGGAGCATTCGTCCACTGAAGTCGGTTACAACTGAACTGCAGTCAAGTCAAGACCCCGGTGAGGATGACGAACACTCAGATGAGCTTCCCCGAGACGGTTTCTGACCGTTTGTACAGAACTGTTGTACAAACCCACAGTTTCAACAGTTTGTCTGGGTGGCAGGTTTCAGACGATCCCGCAGGTGAAGAAGTCGGATGTGAAGGTCCTGGGCTGGTGCGGTTGTAAGGCCGGTTGGACGTACTGCCAAATTCTCTAAGACGATGTTACGGAGGTGCTTGATGGTAGAGAAATGAACATCAAATTCTCAGGACATTCCTGCAGTCAGCATGCCAATTTCCCGATCCCTCAAAACTTGAGACATCTGTGGCATTGTATTATGTGACAAAACTGCACATTTTAGAGTGGCCTTTTATTGCCCCCCAGCACAAGGTGCACCTGTGTAATGATCACGCTGTTTAATCAGCTTCTTGATATGCCACAGCTGTCAGGTGGATGGATTCTCTTGGCAAAAGAGAAATTCTCACTAACAGGGATGTAAATACATTTGTGGACAACATTTGAGAGAAACAAGCTTTTTGTGAATATGTGAACATTTCTTGAATCATTTATATCATCAGCTCATTTAAAAACATGGGACCAACACTTTACATGTTGAGGTTTATATTTTTGGTTCAGTTTAATAACGACAGTCTGGAGACGAGACAGACTTTCTGTTGTTTCTAGAAGCACCGACTGGGATTCTGTTGCTGATTACAGTCTATTTTCTCAGAACATTTTAAATAGACAGAACGACACCTTATCTCATCTGAGGGGTTAAAATGTTGACCCCCCCCCCCCCCCCCCCCCCTACAGAAAGAGGAGGAGCGTCTCCGTGCGTCTATCCGTCGTGAGGGACAACAGCGGCGGATGAGAGAGAAGCAGCACCAACGAGGGCTGAGCGCCGGTTACCTGGAGCCCGATCGCTATGACGACGATGAGGAGGGGGACGAGTCGGTCAGCCTGGCCGCCATCAAGAGCAAATACAAGGGGGGAGGAGGAGGAGGGCTGAGGGGTGAGGACACACACACCATATCTAAACAGAGACACGTCCAGATCAAATACAAGGGGGGAGGAGGAGGAGGGCTGAGGGGTGAGGACACACACACCATATCTAAACAGAGACACGTCCAGATCAAATACAAGGGGGGAGGAGGGGTGAGGAGACAGTCAAAGTGTTTGTATTTGCTCATTTTAATGTGTTCTCTCCCCTCCTCTCTTCTGTCCCCCTCCTCTCCTCCGTCCCCCTCCTCTCCTCTCTTCCATCTCTTTTCTCTTCCGTCTTCCTTCCTCTCCTCCGTCCCCTTCCTCTCCTCCGTCCCCTTCCTTTCCTCTGTCTCTCCTCCACTCTCCTCTCCTCTGTCTCTCCTCCACTCTCCTCTCCTCCGTCTCTCCTCCACTCTCCTCTCCTCCGTCTCTCCTCCACTCTCCTCTCCTCCACTCTCCTCTCCTCCATCCCTCCTCCACTCTCCTCTCCTCCGTCCCTCCTCCACTCTCCTCTCCTCCGTCCCTCCTCCACTCTCCTCTCCTCCGTCCCTCCTCCACTCTCCTCTCCTCCGTCCCTCCTCCACTCTCCTCTCCTCCGTCTCTCCTCCACTCTCCTCTCCTCCGTCCCTCCACTCTCCTCTCCTCCGTCCCTCTCCTCTCTTCTGTCCCTCTCCTCTCTCCATATAGAGGAGCGTGCTCGGATCTACTCGTCTGACAGTGATGAGGGTTCTGATGATGATAAAGCCCAGAGACTGCTCAAGGCCAAGAAACTAGACTCCGACGAGGTGAGACACACACACAGGTGTTAGTACAGTGAGAGAATGGAGAGATGACAGATGGTGCAGTCCTATGATCTACCAGCAGGAGACATTGTGAATCACTACATATAGGAATCTAGTTCAGCTAAAAAGCACTTTGAGGCAGATCTGAAGTGAGTCAAATCACGTTTTTCCTGTCTCTCCCCCCTCTTTGTTTTCTCCCCCTCTTTGTTTTCTCCCCCCTCTTTGTTTTCTCTCCCCCTCTTTGTTTTCTCCCCCCTCTTTCTCTCTCCCCCTCTTTCTCTCTCCCCCTCTTTGTTTTCTCCCCCCTCTTTGTTTTCTCCCCCCTCTTTGTTTTCTCCCCCTCTTTGTTTTCTCCCCCCTCTTTGTTTTCTCCCCCTCTTCTGTTTTCTCCCCTCTTTGTTTCTCTCCCCCCTCTTTGTTTTCTCCCCCCTCTTTCTTTCTCCCCCTCTTGTTTCTCCCCCCTCTTTCTCTCTCCCCCTCTTTGTTTTCTCCCCCTCTTTGTTTTCTCCCCCCTTTTGTTTTCTCCCCCCTCTTTCTCTCTCCCCCTCTTGTTTTCTCCCCCTCTTTGTTTTCTCCCCCTCTTTGTTTTCTCCCCCTCTTTGTTTTCTCCCTCCTCTTTGTTTTCTCCCCCCTCTTTGTTTTCTCCCCCCTCTTTGTTTTCTCCCCCCTCTTTCTACCCCCCTTTCTCTCTCCCCCTCTTTGTTTTCTCCCTCCTCTTTGTTTTCTCCCCCCTTTCTCTCCCCCCTCTTTTCTCCCCTCTCTGTAGGAAGGGGAGAGTTCAGGGAAGAGGAAGGCTGAGGAGGATGAGGAGGAGGAGGTGGAACCCAAGAAGGCAAAGAAATACGTCATCAGCGACGAAGAGGAGGAGGAGGAAGATGATGAATGATGTCATGTTGTTGTTGATCATACCACTGTATTATCAGTGTGTTGTTATATCCAGTGCGTTTGCGATGTAGACCTCAACGTTTCATTTGTATATTTTCTAATGATGACTGTGTGTGAGAGAGAGAGAGAGAGCTCTGTACAGCTGTAGGAATAAAGACCAGATGAACTAAGTGTTTATCTCAATGACCAAACCTCAGTCTCTTTGTTATGATTTGTTTTTGTTTCGAGATGTCCATTTTCTAATGGAGGTTAAAGATGGAGAGTTGGAGGGGGGGGGGGAGGACTGTCTGGGGGATGATGGACTGTTAGTGGGGGGAGGACTGTCTGGGGGATGATGGACTGTTAGGGGGAGGAGGAGGACTGTCTGGGGGATGATGGACTGTTAGGGGGAGGAGGACTGTCTGGGGGATGATGGACTGTTAGTGGGGGGAGGACTGTCTGGGGGATGATGGACTGTTAGGGGGAGGAGGAGGACTGTCTGGGGGATGATGGACTGTTAGGGGGAGGAGGACTGTCTGGGGGATGATGGACTGTTAGTGGGGGGAGGACTGTCTGGGGGATGATGGACTGTTAGGGGGAGGAGGAGGACTGTCTGGGGGATGATGGACTGTCTGGGGGAGGAGGACTGTCTGGGGGATGATGGACTGTTAGGGGGAGGAGGAGGACTGTCTGGGGGATGATGGACTGTTAGGGGGGGAGGGACTGTCTGGGGGATGATGGACTGTTAGGGGGGGCGGAGGACTGTCTGGGGGATGATGGACTGTCAGACCTCTTCATTAACAGTAGATACTGTTCAATCCATCTGGCACAGCAGAGAGAGAAGGGGTGGAGGATGAGGAGAGGAGAAAGGAGGATGAGGATGGGTAAGAGGAGAGATGAGGATGGGTAAGAGTGAGGAGTATGAAGATGGGTAAGAGAGGAGGATGGTGGAGAGTGGAGGATGAGTAAGAAAGGAGAGAGGGGGGGGTTAGTGACCAATATTTGTGAACATCTCATACTTCTCACGTCCTCTCCTCAAAACCAATTGGATCAGAAATGGGTTTTGAGAAGGTGACGAGGAGTATAGCGGGAGTAGAATTGAGAGAAAGAGAGGGGTGAGTAGAGAGGGGGGAGGACAATGGGAGGCTGGTTAGTGATTGTTGCACCAGCCACACAGGGCCCATTCAAACCTACACTCTTGACACACAGCCTCATATACACAGGGCCCATTCAACCCTACACTCTGACACACAGCCTCATATACACAGGGCCCATTCAACCCTACACTCTGACACACAGGGCCCATTCAACCCTACACTCTGACACACAGCCTCATATACACAGGGCCCATTCAACACTACACTGACACACAGGGCCCATTCAACCCTACACTCTGACACACAGCCTCATATACACAGGGCCCATTCAACACCTACACTCTGACACACAGGGCCCATTCAACCCTACACTCTGACACACAGCCTCATATACACAGGGCCCATTCAACCCTACACTCTGACACACAGCCTCATATACACAGGGCCCATTCAACCCTACACTCTGACACACAGCCTCATATACACAGGGCACATTCAACCCTACACTCTGACACACAGGGCCCATTCAACCCTACACTCTGACACACAGCCTCATATACTCAGGGCCCATTCAATCCTACACTCTGACACACAGCCTCATATATACAGGGCACATTCAACCCTACACTCTGACACACAGCCTCATATACACAGGGCCCATTCAAACCTACACTGACACACAGGGCCCATTCAACCCTACACTCTGACACACAGGGCCCATTCTACCCTACACTCTGACACATAGCCTCATATACACAGGGCCCATTCAACCCTACACTCTGACACACAGGGCCCATTCAACCCTACACTCGGACACACAGGGCCCATTCAACCCTACACTCTGACACACAGGGCCCATTCAACCCTACACTCTGACACACAGGGCCCATTCAACCCTACACTCTGACACACAGCCTCATATACACAGGGCCCATTCAACACTACACTGACACACAGGGCCCATTCAACCCTACACTCTGACACACAGCCTCATATACACAGGGCCCATTCAACACCTACACTCTGACACACAGGGCCCATTCAACCCTACACTCTGACACACAGCCTCATATACACAGGGCCCATTCAACCCTACACTCTGACACACAGCCTCATATACACAGGGCCCATTCAACCCTACACTCTGACACACAGCCTCATATACACAGGGCACATTCAACCCTACACTCTGACACACAGGGCCCATTCAACCCTACACTCTGACACACAGCCTCATATACACAGGGCCCATTCAACCCTACACTCTGACACACAGCCTCATATACACAGGGCCCATTCAACCCTACACTCTGACACACAGGGCCCATTCAACCCTACACTCTGACACACAGCCTCATATACACAGGGCACATTCAACCCTACACTCTGACACACAGGGCCCATTCAACCCTACACTCTGACACACAGCCTCATATACACAGGGCCCATTCAACCCTACACTCTGACACACAGGGCCCATTCAACCCTACACTTGGACACACAGGGCCCATTCAACCCTACACTCTGACACACAGGGCCCATTCAACCCTACACTCTGACACACAGGGCCCATTCAACCCTACACTCTGACACACAGCCTCATATACACAGGGCCCATTCAACCCTACACTCTGACACACAGCCTCATATACACAGGGCCCATTCAACCCTACACTCTGACACACAGGGCCCATTCAATCCTACACTGACACACAGCCTCATATACACAGGGCCCATTCAACCCTACACTGACACACAGCCTCATATACACAGGGCCCATTCAACCCTACACTCTGACACACAGCCTCATATACACAGGGCCCATTCAAACCTACACTGACACACAGGGCCCATTCAACCCTACACTCTGACACACAGGGCCCATTCAACCCTACACTCTGACACACAGGGCCCATTCAACCCTACACTCTGACACACAGGGCCCATTCAACCCTACACTCTGACACACAGGGCCCATTCAACCCTACACTCTGACACACAGGGCCCATTCAACCCTACACTCTGACACACAGGGCCCATTCAACCCTACACTCTGACACACAGGGCCCATTCAACCCTACACTCTGACACACAGGGCCCATTCAACCCTACACTCTGACACACACGGCCCATTCAACCCTACACTCTGACACACAGAGCCCATTCAACCCTACACTCTGACACACAGCCTCATATACACAGGGCCCATTCAACCCTACACTCTGACACACAGGGCCCATTCAACCCTACACTCTGACACACAGGGCCCATTCAACCCTACACTCTGACACACAGGGCCCATTCAACCCTACACTCTGACACACACGGCCCATTCAACCCTACACTCTGACACACAGGGCCCATTCAACCCTACACTCTGACACACAGGGCCCATTCAACCCTACACTCTGACACACAGGGCCCATTCAACCCTACACTCTGACACACAGGGCACATTCAACCCTACACTCTGACACACAGGGCCCATTCAACCCTACACTCTGACACACAGGGCCCATTCAACCCTACACTCTGACACACAGGGCCCATTCAACCCTACACTCTGACACACACGGCCCATTCAACCCTACACTCTGACACACAGAGCCCATTCAAACCTACACTGACACACAGGGCCCATTCAACCCTACACTCTGACACACAGGGCCCATTCAACCCTGCACTCTGACACACAGCCTCATATACACAGGGCCCATTCAACCCTACACTCTGACACACAGCCTCATATACACAGGGCCCATTCAACCCTACACTCTGACACACAGCCTCATATACACAGGGCCCATTCAACCCTACACTCTGACACACAGGGCCCATTCAACCCTACACTCTGACACACAGGGCCCATTCAACCCTACACTCTGACACACAGGGCCCATTCAACCCTACACTCTGACACACAGCCTCATATACACAGGGCCCATTCAACCCTACACTCTGACACACAGGGCCCATTCAACCCTACACTCTGACATACAGGGCCCATTCAACCCTACACTCTGACACACAGGGCCCATTCAACCCTACACTCTGACACACACGGCCCATTCAACCCTACACTCTGACACACAGGGCCCATTCAACCCTACACTCTGACACACAGCCTCATATACACAGGGCCCATTCAACCCTACACTCTGACACACAGCCTCATATACACAGGGCCCATTCAACCCTACACTCTGACACACAGCCTCATATACACAGGGCCCATTCAACCCTACACTCTGACACACAGGGCCCATTCAACCCTACACTCTGACACACAGGGCCCATTCAACCCTACACTCTGACACACAGGGCCCATTCAACCCTACACTCTGACACACAGGGCCCATTCAACCCTACACTCTGACACACAGGGCCCATTCAACCCTACACTCTGACACACACGGCCCATTCAACCCTACACTCTGACACACAGAGCCCATTCAAACCTACACTCTGACACACAGCCTCATATACACAGGGCCCATTCAACCCTACACTCTGACACACAGGGCCCATTCAACCCTACACTCTGACACACAGGGCCCATTCAACCCTACACTCTGACACACAGGGCCCATTCAACCCTACACTCTGACACACACGGCCCATTCAACCCTACACTCTGACACACAGGGCCCATTCAACCCTACACTGACACACAGGGCCCATTCAACCCTACACTGACACACAGGGCCCATTCAACCCTACAATCTGACACACAGGGCCCATTCAACCCTACACTCTGACACACAGGGCCCATTCAACCCTACACTCTGACACACAGGGCCCATTCAACCCTACACTCTGACACACAGGGCCCATTCAACCCTACACTCTGACACACAGCCTCATATACACAGGGCCCATTCAACCCTACACTCTGACACACAGTGCCCATTCAACCCTACACTCTGACACACAGGGCCCATTCAAGCCTACACTCTGACACACAGGGCCCATTCAAGCCTACACTCTGACACACAGGGCACATTCAACCCTACACTCTGACACACAGGGCACATTCAACCCTACAAGTTGAAGTTTTAACGTCACCTGCACAAGTACAGAGAAATGCCTTTTTCTTACCAACTCTGACACCAACAATGTAGTACTGAAAATAACAAGGTAGAAAGAAAAACATCAGAAAACAAGAAGAGGAGAAAGTAAAGAAGCTTTATACAGGGACAGTTCCAATACCATATTTACAATGTGCAGGGACAGTTCCAATACCATATTTACAATGTGCAGGGACAGTCCCAATACCATATTTACAATGTGCAGGGACAGTCCCATACCATATTTACAATGTGCAGGGACAGTCCCAATACCATATTTACAATGTGCAGGGACAGTCCCATACCATATTTACAATGTGCAGGGACAGTCCCAATACCATATTTACAATGTGCAGGGACAGTTCCAATACCATATCTACAATGTGCAGGGACAGTCCCAATACCATATTTACAATGTGCAGGGACAGTCCCAATACCATATTTACAATGTGCAGGGACAGTCCCAATACCATATTTACAATGTGCAGGGACAGTCCCAATACCATATTTACAATGTGCAGGGACAGTCCCAATACCATATTTACAATGTGCAGGGACAGTCCCAATACCATATTTACAATGTGCAGGGACAGTCCAATACCATATTTACAATGTGCAGGGACAGTCCCAATACCATATTTACAATGTACAGGGACAGTCCCAATACCATATTTACAATGTGCAGGGACAGTCCCAATACCATATTTACAATGTGCAGGGACAGTCCCAATACCATATTTACAATGTGCAGGGACAGTCCCAATACCATATTTACAATGTGCAGGGACAGTCCCAATACCATATTTACAATGTGCAGGGACAGTCCCAATACCATATTTACAATGTGCAGGGACAGTCCCAATACCATATTTACAATGTGCAGGGACAGTCCCAATACCATATTTACAATGTGCAGGGACAGTCCCAATACCATATTTACAATGTGCAGGGACAGTCCCAATACCATATTTCCAATGTGCAGGGACAGTCCCAATACCATATTTCCAATGTGCAGGGACAGTCCCAATACCATATTTCCAATGTGCAGGGACAGTCCCAATACCATATTTACAATGTGCAGGGACAGTCCCAATACCATATTTACAATGTGCAGGGACAGTCCCAATACCATATTTACAATGTGCAGGGACAGTCCCAATACCATATTTACAATGTACAGGGGACAGTCCCAATACCATATTTACAATGTGCAGGGACAGTCCCAATACCATATTTACAATGAGCAGGGACAGTCCCAATACCATATTTACAATGTGCAGGGATACTGGAGTGATAGAGGTTGACACACTACATGGCCAAAAGTATGTGGACACGCCTTCAAATGAGTGGATTAGACTATTTCAGACACACCTGTTTGCTGTCAGGTGTATAAGATTGAGCACATAAGCCATGCAATCTCCTTAGACAAACATTGTCAGTTAAATGGCCTGTACTGAAAAGCTCAGTGACTTTTTTTTTTTTTTTTTTTACCTTTATTTAACCTTTATTTAACTCGGCAAGTCAGTTAAGAACAAATTCTTATTTTCAATGACGGCCTAGGAACAGTGGGTTAACTGCCTGTTCAAGGGCAGAACGACAGATTTTGTACCTTGTCAGCTCGGGGAGTTGAACTTGCAACCTTTCGGTTACTAGTCCAATGCTCTAACCACTAGGCTACACTGCCGCCCCGACGTGGCACCGTCATAGGATGCCACCTTTCAATCAAGTCAGTTCGTCAAATGTCTTTTCCTGCTAGAGCTGCTCTGGTCAACTGTAAGTGCTGTTATTGTGAAGTGGAAACGTCTAGGAGAAACAACGGCTCAGCCGCAAAGTGGTAGGCCACACAAGCTCACAGAACAGGACAGCCGAGTGCTGAAGCGCGTAAAAATCGTCTGTCCTCGTTTGCAACACTCACTACCACGTTCCAAACATCACATCCAAAATGTGAGTGTGTAGAGTCCTGTCGGTGTGTAGAGTCCTGTCAGTGTGTAGAGTCCTGTCAGTGTGTAGAGTCCTGTCAGTGTGTAGAGTCCTGTCAGTGTGTAGAGTCCTGTCAGTGTGTAGAGTCCTGTCAGCTTGTAGAGTCCTGTCAGTGTGTTGGGTCCTGACAGTGTGTAGAGTCCTGTCAGTGTGTAGAGTCCTGTCAGTGTGTAGAGTCCTGTCAGTGTGTAGAGTCCTGTCAGTGTGTAGAGTCCTGTCAGTGTGTTGGGTCTTGTCAGTGTGTAGAGTCCTGTCAGTGTGTAGAGTCCTGTCAGTGTGTTGGGTCCTGTCAGTGTGTTGGGTGTGTAGGGTCCTGTCAGTGTGTTGGGTGTGTAGAGTCCTGTCAGTGTGTAGAGTCCTGTCAGTGTGTAGAGTCCTGTCAGTGTGTAGAGTCCTGTCAGTGTGTTGGGTCCTGTCAGTGTGTAGAGTCCTGTCAGTGTGTAGAGTCCTGTCAGTGTGTTGGGTCCTGTCAGTGTGTTGGGTGTGTAGGTTCCTGTCAGTGTGTTGGGTGTGTAGAGTCCTGTCAGTGTGTAGAGTCCTGTCAGTGTGTAGAGTCCTGTCAGTGTGTAGAGTCCTGTCAGCTTGTAGAGTCCTGTCAGTGTGTTGGGTCCTGTCAGTGTGTAGAGTCCTGTCAGTGTGTAGAGTCCTGTCAGTGTGTAGAGTCCTGTCAGTGTGTAGAGTCCTGTCAGTGTGTTGGGTCTTGTCAGTGTGTAGAGTCCTGTCAGTGTGTAGAGTCCTGTCAGTGTGTTGGGTCCTGTCGGTGTGTAGGGTCCTGTCAGTGTGTTGGGTGTGTAGGGTCCTGTCAGTGTGTTGGGTGTGTAGAGTCCTGTCAGTGTGTAGAGTCCTGTCAGTGTGTAGAGTCCTGTCAGTGTGTAGAGTCCTGTCAGTGTGTAGAGTCCTGTCAGTGTGTAGGGTCCTGTCAGTGTGTAGAGTCCTGTCAGTGTGTAGAGTCCTGTCAGTGTGTTGGGTCCTGTCAGTGTGTTGGGTGTGTAGGGTCCTGTCAGTGTGTTGGGTGTGTAGAGTCCTGTCAGTGTGTAGAGTCCTGTCAGTGTGTAGAGTCCTGTCAGTGTGTTGGGTCCTGTCAGTGTGTAGAGTCCTGTCAGTGTGTTGGGTCCTGTCAGTGTGTTGGGTGTGTAGGGTCCTGTCAGTGTGTTGGGTGTGTAGAGTCCTGTCAGTGTGTAGAGTCCTGTCAGTGTGTAGAGTTCTGTCAGTGTGTAGGGTCATGTCAGTGTGTTGGGTGTGTAGAGTCCTGTCAGTGTGTTGGGTCCTGTCAGTGTGCATAGAGACAGTGCCATTATTTTTGGGACACGTTTACACACACACACACACACGGGTCATTACTGTTCTCTCAGAGAGTGTCCTCAAGTTACCCACTGGCCACACCACACATTGTATATTCGTACACACGGGGCAAGAACAGCCCTGTTCGCACAGAGAGAGAGCAGCCCCAGCCAGACAGAACCGGTTGTAGATAATCAGAACACAGAGCAGTAAAAAGGTAACTAGGAGATTAAAGCGTTGTTACGTAAAATGACCCTGTTGTTTTCCCCTAGACAACAGCAGCTCTGTTCCACACAGACACACACACACTGCAACACTAACACAGACACTGCATGCTTCTTAGTGGCTCAGCCTGATTAGGCTCAGAGCATGTGTTTGTTTGTGTGTGTGTGTGTGTGTGTGTCTCTCTCTCTCTCGCTCTCTCGCTCTCGCTCTCGCTCTCTCTCTCTCTCTCTCTCTCTCTCTCTCTCTCTCTCTCTCTCTCTCTCTCTCTCTGTGTCTATGTGTCTCTCTCTCTCGCTCCCGCTCTCTCTCTCTCTCTCTGTGTCTGTGTGTGTCTCTCCCTCGCTGTGTGTGTGTGTGTGCATATGAGACATACGCAGACACAGTGTCAAACAGTGAGACAGATCTTCATGTTTCTGCTGACACCCAGAGTTCACACACACACACACACACACACACACACACACACACACACACACACACACACACACACACACACACACACACACACACACACACACACACACACACACACACACACACAGAGCAGAGCCCTGGAGTGACTGAGAGTGAGGACAGAGCACTGGAGTGACTGAGAGTGAGGACAGAGCCCTGGAGTGACAGAGTGAGGACAGAGCCCTGGAGTGACTGAGAGTGAGGACAGAGCCCTGGAGTGACAGAGTGAGAACAGAGCCCTGGAGTGACAGAGTGAGGACAGAGCCCTGGAGTGACTGAGAGTGAGGACAGAGCCCTGGAGTGACTGAGAGTGAGAACAGAGCCCTGGAGTGACAGAGTGAGGACAGAGCCCTGGAGTGACTGAGAGTGAGGACAGAGCCCTGGAGTGACTGAGAGTGAGGACAGAGCCCTGGAGTGACAGAGTGAGGACAGAGCCCTGGAGTGACTGAGAGTGAGGACAGAGCCCTGGAGTGACTGAGAGTGAGAACAGAGCCCTGGAGTGACTGAGAGTGAGGACAGAGCCATGGAGTGACTAAGAGTGAGGACAGAGCCCTGGAGTGACTGAGAGTGAGGACAGAGCCCTGGAGTGACTGAGAGTGAGGACAGAGCCCTGGAGTGACTGAGAGTGAGGACAGAGCCCTGGAGTGACTGAGAGTGAGGATAGAGCCCTGGAGTGACTAAGAGTGAGGACAGAGCCCTGAAGTGACTGAGAGTGAGGACAGATCCCTGGAGTGACTGAGAGTGAGGACAGAGCCCTGGAGTGACTGAGAGTGAGAACAGAGCCATGGAGTGACTAAGAGTGAGGACAGAGCCCTGGAGTGACTGAGAGTCAGAACAGAGCCCTGGAGTGACTGAGAGTGAAGACAGAGCCCTGGAGTGACTGAGAGTGATGGCAGAGCCCTGGAGTGACTGAGAGTGAGGACAGAGCCCTGGAGTGACAGAGTGAGGACAGAGCCCTGGAGTGACTGAGAGTGAGGACAGAGCCCTGGAGTGACTGAGAGTGAGGACAGAGCCCTGGAGTGACCGAGAGTGAGAACAGAGCCCTGGAGTGACTGAGAGTGAGGACAGAGCCCTGGAGTGACTGAGAGTGAGGACAGAGCCCTGGAGTGACTAAGAGTGAGGACAGAGCCCTGGAGTGACTGAGAGTGAGGACAGAGCCCTGGAGTGACTGAGAGTGAGGACAGAGCCCTGGAGTGACTGAGAGTGAGGACAGAGCTCTGGAGTGACTGAGAGTGAGGGTTCTATTTGAGACAGCGCCCTGCAGTGTCTGAGTGTGAGGGTTTGATTTGGGACAGAGCCCTGGAGTGACTGAGAGTGAGGGTTCGATTTGGGACAGAGCCCTGGAGTGTCTGAGAGCGGGAGTTTACTGGTGTAATTAGCTGACTCATGTCTGGGGTTAGAGTCCGGGGTTAGAGTCTGGGTGGGTATGATTTGGGTACAGTCCCATACAGGACCAGCCCTAAACTACTGTCTGCTGATATCAGGCATGTGTACAGTCGTGGCCAAAAGTTTGGAGAATGACACAAATATTAATTTCCACAAAGTTTGCTGCTTCAGTGTCTTTAGATATTGGTGTCAGATGTTACTATGGAATACTGAAGTATAATTACAAGCATTTCATAAGTGTCAAAGGCTTTTATTGACAATTGTGTGAAGTTGATGCAAAGAGTCAATATTTGCAGTGTTGACCCTTCTTTTTCAAGATCTCTGCAATCCGCCCTGGCATGCTGTCAATTAACTTCTGGGCCACATCCTGACTGATGGCAGCCCATTCTTGCATAATCAATGCTTGGAGTTTGTCAGAATTTGTGGGTTTTTGTTTGTCCACCCGCCTCTTGAGGATTGACCAAAAGTTCTCAATAGGATTAAGGTCTGGGGAGTTTCCTGGCCATGGACCCAAAATATCGATGTTTTGTTCCCCGAGTCACTTAGTTATCACTTTTTCCTTATGGCAAGGTGCTCCATCATGCTGGGAAAGGCCTTGTTCATCACCAAACTGTTCCTGGATGGTTGGGAGAAATTGCTCTCGGTGGATGTGTTGGTACCATTCTTTATTCATGGCTGTGTTCTTAGGTAAAATTGTAAGTGAGCCCACTCCCTTGGCTGAGAAGCAACCCCACACATGAATGATCTCAGGATGCTTTACTGTTGGCATGACACAGGACTGATGGTAGCGCTCAACTTGTCTTCTCTGGACAAGCTTTTTTCCGGATGCCCCAAACAATTGGAAAGGGGATTCATCAGAGAAAAGGACTTTACCCCAGTCCTCAGCAGTCCAATCCCTGTACCTTCTGCAGAATATCAGTCTGTCACTGATGTTTTTCCTGGAGAGAAGTGGCTTCTTTGCTGCCCTTCTTGACACCAGGCCATCCTCCAAAAGTCTTTGCCTCACTGTGTGTGCAGATGCACTCACACCTGCCTGCTGCCATTCCTGAGCAAGCTCTGTACTGGTGGTGCCCCAATCCCACAGCTGAATCAGCTTTAGGAGATGGTCCTGCCGCTTGCTGGAATTTCTTGGGCGCCCTGAAGCCTTCTTCACAACAATTGAACCGCTCTCCTATTGATGATCAAATAAATGGTTGATTTAGGTGCAATCTTACTGGCAGCAATATCCTTGGCTGTGAATCCCCTTTTGTGCAAAGCAATGATGACAGCAAGTGTTTCCTTGCAGGTAACCATGGTTGACAGAGGAAGAACAATGATTCCAAGCACCACCCACCTTTTGAAGCTTCCAGTCTGTTATTTGAACTCAATAAGCATGACAGAGTGATCTCCAGCCTTGTCCTCGTCAACACTCACACCTGTGTTAACGAGAGAATCGCTGACATGATGTCAGTTGGTCCTTTTGTGGCAGGGCTGAAATGCATTGGAAATGTTTTTGGGGGATTCAGTTAATTTGCATGGCAAAGAGGGACATTGCAATTAACAGTATATGCAAATTTCCATCATACAAACTGAGGCAGCAGACTTTGTGAAAATTAAGAGAGTGTAGTGACAGTGTGTAGAGAGAGTGTGTGGGGAGAGTGTGTAGTGTGTAAAGTGTGTAGAGTGTGTAGTGTGTAGAGTGTAGAGAGTGTAGAGTGTGTAGAGTGTGTAGAGTGTGTAGAGTGTAGAGTGTAGAGAGTGTATAGAGTGTAGAGTGTGTAGAGTGTAGAGTGTGTAGAGTGTGTAGTGTGTATAGTGTGTAGTGTGTAGAGTGTAGAGAGTGTAGAGTGTGTAGAGTGTGTAGAGTGTGTAGAGTGTAGAGTGTAGAGAGTGTAGAGAGTGTAGAGTGTAGAGTGTGTAGAGTGTGTAGTGTGTATAGTGTGTAGTATGTAGAGTGTGTAGAGTGTGTAGAGTGTAGAGAGTGTAGAGTGTAGAGTGTGTAGAGTGTAGAGTGTGTAGTGTGTAGTGTGTAGTGTGTAGAGTGTGTAGAGTGTGTAGAATGTGTAGAGTGTGTAGAGTGTGTAGAGTGTGTAGAGTGTAGAGAGTGTAGAGTGTGTAGTGTGTAGAGTGTGTAGAGTGTGTAGAGTGTGTAGAGTGTAGAGTGTGTTGTGTGTAGAGTGTATATCAAATCAAATCAAATCAAATTTATTTATATAGCCCTTCGTACATCAGCTGATATCTCAAAGTGCTGTACAGAAACCCAGCCTAAAACCCCAAACAGCAAGCAATGCAGGTGTAGAAGCACGGTGGCTAGGAAAAACTCCCTAGAAAGGCCAATACCTAGGAAGAAACCTAGAGAGGAACCAGGCTATGTGGGGTGGCCAGTCCTCTTCTGGCTGTGCCGGGTGGAGATTATAACAGAACATGGCCAAGATGTTCAAATGTTCATAAATGACCAGCATGGTCGAATAATAATAAGGCAGAACAGTTGAAACTAGAGCAGCAGCACAGTCAGGTGGAAGTTGAAACTGGAGCAGCAGCATGGCCAGGTGGACTGGGGACAGCAAGGAGTCATCATGTCAGGTAGTCCTGGGGCATGGTCCTAGGGCTCAGGTCCTCCGAGAGAGAGAAAGAAAGAGAGAAGGAGAGAATTAGAGAACGCACACTTAGATTCACACAGGACACCGAATAGGACAGGAGAAGTACTCCAGATATAACAAACTGACCCCAGCCCCCCGACACATAAACTACTGCGGCATAAATACTGGAGGCTGAGACAGGAGGGGTCAGGAGACACTGTGGCCCCATCCGAGGACACCCCCGGACAGGGCCAAACAGGAAGGATATAACCCCACCCACTTTGCCAAAGCACAGCCCCCACACCACTAGAGGGATATCTTCAACCACCAACTTACCATCCTGAGACAAGGCTGAGTATAGCCCACAAAGATCTCCGCCACGGCACAACCCAAGGGGGGGGGGGTGCCAACCCAGACAGGATGACCACAACAGTGAATCAACCCACTCAGGTGACGCACCCCCTCCAGGGACGGCATGAGAGAGCCCCAGCAAGCCAGTGACTCAGCCCCTGTAATAGGGTTAGAGGCAGAGAATCCCAGTGGAAAGAGGGGAACCGGCCAGGCAGAGACAGCAAGGGCGGTTCGTTGCTCCAGAGCCTTTCCGTTCACCTTCCCACTCCTGGGCCAGACTACACTCAATCATATGACCCACTGAAGAGATGAGTCTTCAGTAAAGACTTAAAGGTTGAGACCGAGTTTGCGTCTCTGACATGGGTAGGCAGACCGTTCCATAAAAATGGAGCTCTATAGGAGAAAGCCCTGCCTCCAGCTGTTTGCTTAGAAATTCTAGGGACAATTAGGAGGCCTGCGTCTTGTGACCGTAGCGTACGTGTAGGTATGTACGGCAGGACCAAATCAGAGAGATAGGTAGGAGCAAGCCCATGTAATGCTTTGTAGGTTAGCAGTAAAACCTTGAAATCAGCCCTTGCTTTGACAGGAAGCCAGTGTAGAGAGGCTAGCACTGGAGTAATATGATCAAATTTTTTGGTTCTAGTCAGGATTCTAGCAGCCGTATTTAGCACTAACTGAAGTTTATTTAGTGCTTTATCCGGGTAGCCGGAAAATAGAGCATTGCAGTAGTCTAACCTAGAAGTGACAAAAGCATGGATTAATTTTTCTGCATCATTTTTGGACAGAAAGTTTCTGATTTTTGCAATGTTACGTAGATGGAAAAAAGCTGTCCTCGAAATGGTCTTGATATGTTCTTCAAAAGAGAGATCAGGGTCCAGAGTAACGCCGAGGTCCTTCACAGTTTTATTTGAGACGACTGTACAACCATTAAGATTAATTGTCAGATTCAACAGAAGATCTCTTTGTTTCTTGGGACCTAGAACAAGCATCTCTGTTTTGTCCGAGTTTAATAGTAGAAAGTTTGCAGCCATCCACTTCCTTATGTCTGAAACACATGCTTCTAGCGAGGGCAATTTTGGGGCTTCACCATGTTTCATTGAAATGTACAGCTGTGTGTCATCCGCATAGCAGTGAAAGTTTACATTATGTTTTCGAATATCATCCCCAAGAGGTAAAATATATAGTGAAAACAATAGTGGTCCTAAAACGGAACCTTGAGGAACACCGAAATTTACAGTTGATTTGTCAGAGGACAAACCATTCACAGAGACAAACTGATATCTTTCCGACAGATAAGATCTAAACCAGGCCAGAACATGTCCGTGTAGACCAATTTGTGTTTCCAATCTCTCCAAAAGAATGTGGTGATCGATGGTATCAAAAGCTGCACTAAGGTCTAGGAGCACGAGGACAGATGCAGAGCCTCGGTCCGATGCCATTAAAATGTCATTTACCACCTTCACAAGTGCCGTCTCAGTGCTATGATGGGGTCTAAAACCAGACTGAAGCATTTCGTATACATTGTTTGTCTTCAGGAAGGCAGTGAGTTGCTGCGCAACAGCCTTCTCTAAAATTTTTGAGAGGAATGGAAGATTCGATATAGGCCGATAGTTTTTTATATTTTCTGGGTCAAGGTTTGGCTTTTTCAAGAGAGGCTTTATTACTGCCACTTTTAGTGAGTTTGGTACACATCCAGTGGATAGAGAGCCGTTTATTATGTTCAACATAGGAGGGCCAAGCACAGGAAGCAGCTCTTTCAGTAGTTTAGTTGGAATAGGGTCCAGTATGCAGCTTGAAGTTTTAGAGGCCATGATTATAGAGTGTGTATTATAGAGTATAGAGTGTAGAGTGTGTAGAGTGTAGAGTGTGTAGAGTGTAGAGTGTGTAGAGTGTGTAGTGTGTAGAGTGTAGAGTGTGTTGTGTGTAGTGTGTAGAGTGTGTTGTGTGTAGAGTGTGTAGAGAGTGTAGAGTGTGTAGTGTGTAGAGAGTGTAGAGTGTTGTGTGTAGAGTGTAGAGAGTGTAGAGTGTAGTGTGTAATGTAGAGTGTAGATTGTGTGCTGGAAGGGGTGTGTGTACCTGTACCTTGGTGTTTGTTAAAACCTGTGTGTTTTATGAGGATGTATTAGCTGTGTTAGCAGGCTGATCTATCTGTCAGGCTGATCTCTCTGTCAGGCTGCAGTATTATGAAACAATGCAACAGACAGGAGGGTGGAGAGAGACGACTGGGGTTAAGGCGGAGAGACAGGACAGGAGGAGAGAGACAGGAGAGGAGGAGAGACAGAAGAGGAGGAGAGACAGGAGAGGAGGAGAGACAGGAGAGACAGGAGAGGAGGAGAGAGACAGGAGAGGAGGAGAGACAAGAGAGGAGGAGAGGGACAGGAGTGGAGGAGAGACAGGAGTGGAGGAGAGACAGGAGAGGAGAGAGACAGGAGAGGAGAGACAGGAGAGGAGAGACAGGAGAGGGGGAGAGAGACAGGAGAGGAGGAGAGACAGGAGAGGAGAGAGACAGGAGAGGAGAGACAGGAGAGGGGGAGAGAGACAGGAGAGGAGGAGAGAGACAGTAGAGGAGGAGAGAGACAGGAGAGGAGGAGAGACAAGAGAGGAGGAGAGGGACAGGAGCTGAGGAGAGACAGAAGAGGAGGAGAGACAGGAGAGGAGAGACAGGAGAGGAGGAGAGGGACAGGAGCGGAGGAGAGACAGAAGAGGAGGAGAGACAGGAGAGGAGGAGAGAGACAGGAGAGGAGGAGAGACGAGAGGAGGAGAGGGACAGGAGCGGAGGAGAGACAGGAGAGGAGAGAGACAGAAGAGGAGGAGAGAGACAGGAGAGGAGGAGAGAGACAGGAGAGGAGGAGAGACAGGAGAGGAGGAGAGAGAGAGGAGAGGAGGAGAGACAGGAGAGGAGGAGAGAGACCAGAGAGGAGGAGAGAGACAGGAGAGGAGGAGAGAGACAGGAGAGGAGGAGAGAGACAAGAGAGGAGGAGAGAGACAGGAGAGAGACAGGAGAGGAGAGAGACAGGAGAGGAGGAGAGAGACAGGAGGGGAGGAGAGAGACAGGAGAGGAGGAGAGAGACCAGAGAGGAGGAGAGAGACAGGAGAGGAGGAGAGAGACAAGAGAGGAGGAGAGAGACAGGAGAGAGACAGGAGAGGAGGAGAGACAGGAGAGGAGGAGAGAGACAGGAGAGGAGAGAGACAGGAGAGGAGGAGAGAGACAGTAGAGGAGGAGAGAGACAGGAGAGGAGGAGAGACAAGAGAGGAGGAGAGGACAGGAGCGGAGGAGAGACAGAAGAGGAGGAGAGACAGGAGAGGAGGAGAGACAAGAGAGGAGGAGAGGGACAGGAGCGGAGGAGAGACAGGAGAGGAGAGAGACAGGAGAGGAGGAGAGACAGGAGAGGAGGAGAGACAGGAGAGGAGGAGAGACAGGAGAGGAGGAGAGACAGGAGAGGAGGAGAGACAGGAGAGGAGGAGAGAGAGAGGAGAGGAGGAGAGACAGGAGAGGAGGAGAGAGACCAGAGAGGAGGAGAGAGACAGGAGAGGAGGAGAGAGACAAGAGAGGAGGAGAGAGACAGGAGAGAGACAGGAGAGGAGGAGAGACAGGAGAGGAGGAGAGAGACAGGAGAGGAGAGAGACAGGAGAGGAGGAGAGAGACAGTAGAGGAGGAGAGAGACAGGAGAGGAGGAGAGACAAGAGAGGAGGAGAGGGACAGGAGCGGAGGAGAGACAGAAGAGGAGGAGAGACAGGAGAGGAGGAGAGAGACAGGAGAGGAGGAGAGACAAGAGAGGAGGAGAGGGACAGGAGCGGAGGAGAGACAGGAGAGGAGAGAGACAGGAGAGGAGGAGAGACAGGAGAGGAGGAGAGACAGGAGCGGAGGAGAGACAGGAGAGGAGGAGAGACAGGAGAGGAGGAGAGACAGGAGAGGAGGAGAGACAGGAGAGGAGGAGAGACAGGAGAGGAGGAGAGAGAGAGGAGAGGAGGAGAGAGACCAGAGAGGAGGAGAGAGACAGGAGAGGAGGAGAGAGACAAGAGAGGAGGAGAGAGACAGGAGAGGAGAGAGACAGGAGAGGAGGAGAGAGACAGGAGAGGAGGAGAGAGACAGGAGAGGAGGAGAGAGACCAGAGAGGAGGAGAGAGACAGGAGAGGAGGAGAGAGACAGGAGAGAGACAGGAGAGGAGGAGAGACAGGAGAGGAGGAGAGAGACAGGAGAGAGAGTAGCGAGAGGAGCGAGACAGAGAAGAGGTGTGGGGAGAAGAGGTGTGGGGGGGGGGGGTAGTTGGCACAGCTATGGACACGTACCGCAGGGGTGCTGCAGCATTTCATCTTCCCATGTCACCCCCCCTTCCCTCCTCTCTCTCTCTCTCCCCCTCTTTCACATCTCTCTCTTTCCCCTCTCTCCTTCCCCCGCTCCCCTCTCTCTGCAGGACTGACATCACTGCTGTTAGAAAGCAGAGCAGACAGGCTCCCTGGCCGGAGAAACACCCTGCAAGTTTAAGTCCTTTGAGGTGATGTCATGCAGGGTGAAGATAAAGGCTGAAGTCATATGGAGGAATCAGGAAGGAGGTAGTGTCATGTGGGGGTACACCCTGTTACAGAGCATGTTCTCACACAAATACACACCCTGTTACAGAGCATGTTCTCACACAAACACACACCCTGTGACAGAGCATGTTCTCACACAAATACACACCCTGTGACAGAGCATGTTCTCACACAAATACACACCCTGTGACAGAGCATGTTCTCACACAAACACACACTTGCATAACCACCATGTTCATGTTTCATAACTGTAAAGGTTCAATGTGTCAGAGGATACACCGTGCACCTGGCAACCTTGGTTAGCGCGCACTGCGCCCGGCCCGCCACAGGAGTCGCTGGTGCGCGATGAGACAAGGACATCCCTACTGGCCAAGCCCTCCCTGACCCGGACGACGCTAGGCCAATTGGAGGCTATTCTAGACAATATTAAAAACATTATCACAGACATTATTCTACACGTTATTACAGACATTATTAAAAACCTTATTCTAGACATGATTACAGACATTATTCTAGACATTATTCCAAACATTACTGTGTTCATTCCAGTCATTGTCTGTCTGTCTGTCTGTCTGTTTGTTTGTTTCAGGCCATTAATAGTGCAGCCAGCAGAGAAGATGGAGAGTAAAACTGAAATGTAATATCTCACTGTGCTGCTGTGGAAAAGGCCATGCTGCTATGTAGGTGTGAAGGTAAACTCTTAATGTTCTGCCCACCAATCTCCAGTTGGCTCTCCTTCTTTCTCTGTGTTAAGTCTCTCTCTCTCTGTCATTCTATCTATACAGACTGTCTGCCCTTTCTCACTGTCTCCATGTCCCCCCTCTCCCTGCCCCCTCTTCTGTTCTCCCTCTCTCTCCCCCCTCTCGCTGCCCCCCCCCCCCGACTCTACCCCTCCCCTCTCTTCTGCCCCCTCTTCTGTTCTCCCTCTCCCCCCCTCTCTCTCTGACCCCTCTTCTGTTCTCTGCCCCCCCCACTCTACCCCTCCCCCCTCTCTCTACCCCCTCATCTGTTCTCCCTCTCCCTCCCCCCTCTCTCTGCCCCCTCATCTGTTCTCCCTCTCCCTCCCCCTCTCTGTCTGCCCCCTCTTCTGTTCTCCCGCTCCCTCTCCCTCTCTCTGCCATCCCCCACTCTACCCCTCCCCTCTCTCTCTACCCCCTCATCTGTTCTTCCTCTCCCTCCCCTCTCTCTCTGCCCCCCCACTCTACCCCTCCCCTCTCTCTCTACCCCTTCATCTGTTCTCCCTCTCCCGCCCCTCTCTCTCTGCCACCCCACTCTACCCCTCCCCCCTCTCCCTCCCCCCTCTTCTGTTCTCCCTCTCCCTCCCCTCTCTCTCTACCCCCCTCATCTGTTCTCCCTCTCCCTCCCCTCTCTCTCTGCCCCCTCTTCTGTTCTCCCTATCCCTCCCCCCTCTCTCTGCCCCCCCCCCCCCACTCTATCCCTCCCCCCTCCTCTCTATCCCCACTCCTTTCTCTTTCTAGGTCTTGTATAACAAGCTAATAAATTACATAGAAACCTAATACTCAGCACTCACCAGGGTGTACACACACACACACACACACACACACATACTTTAATTCCATTCAAAGGGCTTTATTGGCATTGGCAACATATACTACATGACCAAAAGTCGAACATCTTGTTCCAAAATCATGGGCATTAACTGCCTCCACTATAGCAGCCTCCAATCCTCCGGAAAGGCTTTCCACTAGATGTTGGAACATTGCTGCTATAGCAGCCTCCAATCCTCCGGAAAGGCTTTCCACTAGATGTTGGAACATTGCTGCTATAGCAGCCTCCAATCCTCCGGAAAGGCTTTCCACTAGATGTTGGAACATTGCTGCTATAGCAGCCTCCAATCCTCCGGAAAGGCTTTCCACTAGATGTTGGAACATTGCTGCTATAGCAGCCTCCAATCCTCCGGAAAGGCTTTCCACTAGATGTTGGAACATTGCTGCTATAGCAGCCTCCAATCCTCCGGAAAGGCTTTCCACTAGATGTTGGAACATTGCTGCTATAGCAGCCTCCAATCTCCCGGAAAGGCTTTCCACTAGATGTTGGAACATTGCTGCTATAGCAGCCTCCAATCCTCCGGAAAGGCTTTCCACTAGATGTTGGAACATTGCTGCTATAGCAGCCTCCAATATCCCGGAAAGGCTTTCCACTAGATGTTGGAACATTGCTGCTATAGCAGCCTCCAATCTCCCGGAAAGGCTTTCCACTAGATGTTGGAACATTTCTGCTATAGCAGCCTCCAATCCTCCGGAAAGGCTTTCCACTAGATGTTGGAACATTGCTGCTATAGCCGCCTCCAATCCTCCGGAAAGGCTTTCCACTAGATGTTGGAACATTGCTGCTATAGCAGCCTCCAATCCTCCGGAAAGGCTTTCCACTAGATGTTGGAACATTGCTGCTATAGCAACCTCCAATCCTCCGGAAAGGCTTTCCACTAGATGTTGGAACATTGCTGCAAGGGCTTGATTCCATTCAGCAACAAAAGCCTTAGTGAGGTGGTACACTGATGTTGGGTGATTAGGCCTGGCTAGCAGTCAGCGTTCCACTTCATCCCAAAGGTGTTCGATGGGGTTGAGATCAGGGCTCTGTGCAGGCCAGTCAAGTTCTTCCACACCGATCTCGACAAACCATTTCTGTATGGACCTCGCTTTGTGCTGTCGTGTCTTTGGCATCATTAAACTGAAGACTTAGTTTATCAAATCAATTCTCTGTCATTATTATTACGTGATTAGTCTAACCATGTAAATGTAATTAACTAGGAAGTAGGGGCACCAAGGAAAATATTCAGATTACAAAGTTAGAATTTTCCTAAAATAACTTTCAGATATTTTAATATCTGGTCAATTAGTCTTCTAATTAATGAATTATTCTTTACCTCGTTAGTCTCATTCCAAACGTCGTAAATGGTTGGTTATCTGCACGAACCCAGTCTTCACTATGAATCATACATCAATTGTCTTCAATCATTTATTTACTAACTAAGTAATTCACAGAAATGCATAAACAAACAGTAGATAGTTGCAAGGAAATGATAGTAGAGTTTCCCTAGTGGGATAAACCGGCATCGCGGCTTGGTGTACAAAAGGGAAGTGGGGGTCAACTGAGATGAGACACTACAAAGTTGATAATTATAACAATTGAATTTTTTTTTATATATTTTATTTTACCTTTATCTAACTAGGCAAGTCAGTTAAGAACACATTCTTATTTTCAATGACGGCCTGGGAACAGTGGGTTAACTGCCTGTTCAGGGGCAGAACGACAGATTTGTACCTTGTCAGCTCGGGGGATTGAACTCGCAACCTTCCGGTTACTAGTCCGACGCTCTAACCACTAGGCTATGAACGCTCACTCATTCGGGAACAATTGCAATCAATATATATATTTACGCTCAGTGTGTCGTCGGGATCTCTGTTGAAAAGTTTGTTTCTGTTGGAGAGTTTGTCCGCCCTCTCTCTCTCTGTCTGCCGTGGTTAGAATGGATAGTTCAGAGTAACATTCAGCAATGTTGTTATAGAATAGATGTTTCGGTGGTTGTCGGCCTTCGCGTTCAATTACACCGAATTCCTAGCTGCAGACTAGTAATTAGTATCAAATATTTGTTCTTATTCTGTCGGTATCGATAGTCTCAGAGTTTAACCACGTGGTTAAGATCTCAGCAATCTACTAAAACCTTAACCCTCTCAGGTATCGAGGTAAGATGGTCTCTACTAAAACCTTAGCCCTCTCGGGTATCGAGGTAAGATGGTCTCTACTAAAACCTTAGCCCTCTCGGGTATCGAGGTAAGATGGTCTCTACTAAAACCTTAGCTCTCTCGGGTATCGAGGTAAGATGGTCTCTACTAAAACCTTAGCCCTCTCGGGTATAGAGGTAAGATTGTCTCTACTAAAACCTTAGCCCTCTCGGGTATCGAGGTAAGATGGTCTCTACTAAAACCTTAGCCCCCTGTAATTGAGAGAAACATGGTCTGAAGATAAATTCCCATGGTGGGGGTTATATTCGGAAGAGCAGAAAGGGGCTGTCCCATGATGCCAGATCAATGTCTGTGCTCATGGGGCCAATGATTTAGTTAAACTCCAGATCAATGTCTGTGCTCATGGGGCCAATGATTTAGTTTAACTCCAGATCAATGTCTGTGCTCATGGGGCGGGCCAATGATTTAGTTAAACTCCAGATCAATGTCTGTGCTCATGGGGCCAATGATTTAGTTAAACTCCAGATCAATGTCTGTGCACATGGGGCCAATGATTTAGTTAAACTCCAGATCAATGTCTGTGCAGATGGGGCCAATGATTTAGTTAAACTCCAGATCAATGTCTGTGCTCATGGGGCCAATGATTTAGTTAAACTCCAAAGGCAAATTGGAGCTTCCTGCATTAAACAGTTTAAAATCACATTACATCATTTCACAAATAGTTTAATCTTTACTCATTCATTTATACAACAATTACATGCAAGCCTCACAACTGAGACTATTGTATAAACAGAGTTATGGTAACGTGGCTGTATTGTCTTTCATGAGTTTCACAAAATTGTACCAAACGGACCAGTTCGTAGCTGACTACTTCACCGACCATTAAAACACTTGAGTGTCTCTCTTGATCCTAGGTCCTGGGAGAGTTGTGCAGACTCAGGACAACTGAGCTTTGGAGGAATACGCAGATTTAAAGATGTTTGACCTAAAATGGATAGTAAACGGTAACCTTGACATTAAATATATTTACTATAACACTTTCTATTTGACACTGCTGTGAGTCAACCTCTAGAGGTGATTATAGACATTGGCTTCCTTTATATCAATCAATATTTTATAAAGCCCTTCTTACATCAGCAGCTGTCACAAAGTGCTTTACAGAAACCCAGCCTGAAACCCCAAACAGCAGGCAATGCAGAGCAGAAACCCAGACTGAAACCCCAAACAGCAGGCAATGCAGAGCAGAAACCCAGCCTGAAACCCCAAACAGCAGGCAATGCAGAGCAGAAACCCAGCCTGAAACCCCAAACAGCAGGCAATGCAGAGCAGAAGCCCAGAGGAAAAAACTCCCTAGAAAGGCAGGAACCTAGGAAGAAACCTAGAGAGGAACCAGGTTCCAAGGTGTGGCCAGTCCTCTTCTGGCTGTTTCGGGTGGAGATTTAAGAGTTCATTCTAAGGTTGTAAGGAATTATGAGTTGTTATTGGTTCTCTTAATCACCCGTGTGGTGGAGAGAACAGAGAGGACAGTGACATAAATCAAGTCAAATCAAATTGTACCTTACAAACCTTACAGTGAAGTGCTTACTTACAAGCCCTTAAACCAACAATGCAGTTTTAAGAAAATACGTTTTAAGTAAAAGTCTGGGTAGCGATTTGGTAAAATGTTCAGGAGTCTTATGGCTTGGGGGTAGAAGCACCTCTGTAATCAAATCAAATGTTATTGGTCACATACACATGGTTAGCAAATGTTATTGGTCACATACACATGGTTATCAGATGTTATTGGTTAACAGATGTTATTGGTCACATACACATGGTTAGCAGATGTTATTGGTCACATACACATGGTTAGCAGATGTTATTGGTCACATACACATGGTTAGCAGATGTTATTGGTCACATACACATGGTTAACAGATGTTATTGGTCACATACACATGGTTAGCAGATGTTATTGGTCACATACACATGGTTAACAGATGTTATTGGTCACATACACATGGTTAACAGATGTTATTGGTCACATACACATGGTTATCAGATGTTATTGGTCACATACACATGGTTAGCAGATGTTATTGGTTAACAGATGTTATTGGTCACATACACATGGTTAGCAGATGTTATTGGTCACATACACATGGTTAACAGATGTTATTGGTCACATACACATGGTTAGCAGATGTTATTGGTCACATACACATGGTTAGCAGATGTTAATGGTCACATACACATGGTTAGCAGATGTTATTGGTCACATACACATGGTTAGCAGATGTTATTGGTCACATACACATGTTTAGTAGATGTTATTGGTCACATACACATGGTTAACAGATGTTATTGGTCACATACACATGGTTAACAGATGTTATTGGTCACATACACATGTTTAGTAGATGTTATTGGTCACATACACATGGTTAAGAGATTATTGGTCACATACACATGGTTAGCAGATGTAAATGGTCACATACACATGGCTAGCAGATGTTAATGCAAGTGTAGCGAAATGCTTGTGCTCCTAGTCCCGACAGTCCAGTAATATCTAAGAAGTAATCTAACAGTTCCACAACAACTACCTGATACACACAATCTAAAGGGACGGAATAAGAATATGTACCTACAGTGGGGAGAACAAGTATTTGATCCACTGCCGATTTTGCAGGTTTTCCTACTTACAAATCATGTAGAGGTCTATAATTTTTTTAATCATAGGTACACTTCAACTGTGAGAGACAGAAAATCACATTGTATGATTTTTAAGTAATTAATTTGCATTTTATTGCATGACATAAGTATTTGATCACCTACCAACCAGTAAGAATTCCGGCTCTCACAGACCTGTTAGTTTTTCTTTAAGAAGCCCTCCTGTTCTCCACTCATTACCTGTATTAACTGCACCTGTTTGAACTCGTTACCTGTATAAAAGACACCTGTCCACACACTCAATCAAACAGACTCCAACCTCTCCACAATGGCCAAGACCAGAGAGCTGTGTAAGGACATCAGGGATAAAATTGTAGACCTGCACAAGGCTGGGATGGGCTACAGGACAATAGGCAAGCAACTGTTGGCGCAATTATTAGAAAATGGAAGAAGTTCAAGATGACGGACATGATTATAGACATTGGCTTCCTTTATATCAATCAATATTTTATAAAGCCCTTCTTACATCAGCAGCTGTCACAAAGTGCTTTACAGAAACCCAGCCTGAAACCCCAAACAGCAGGCAATGCAGAGCAGAAACCCAGACTGAAACCCCAAACAGCAGGCAATGCAGAGCAGAAACCCAGCCTGAAACCCCAAACAGCAGGCAATGCAGAGCAGAAACCCAGCCTGAAACCCCAAACAGCAGGCAATGCAGAGCAGAAGCCCAGAGGAAAAAACTCCCTAGAAAGGCAGGAACCTAGGAAGAAACCTAGAGAGGAACCAGGTTCCAAGGTGTGGCCAGTCCTCTTCTGGCTGTTTCGGGTGGAGATTTAAGAGTTCATTCTAAGGTTGTAAGGAATTATGAGTTGTTATTGGTTCTCTTAATCACCCGTGTGGTGGAGAGAACAGAGAGGACAGTGACATAAATCAAGTCAAATCAAATTGTACCTTACAAACCTTACAGTGAAGTGCTTACTTACAAGCCCTTAAACCAACAATGCAGTTTTAAGAAAATACGTTTTAAGTAAAAGTCTGGGTAGCGATTTGGTAAAATGTTCAGGAGTCTTATGGCTTGGGGGTAGAAGCACCTCTGTAATCAAATCAAATGTTATTGGTCACATACACATGGTTAGCAAATGTTATTGGTCACATACACATGGTTATCAGATGTTATTGGTTAACAGATGTTATTGGTCACATACACATGGTTAGCAGATGTTATTGGTCACATACACATGGTTAGCAGATGTTATTGGTCACATACACATGGTTAGCAGATGTTATTGGTCACATACACATGGTTAACAGATGTTATTGGTCACATACACATGTTTAGTAGATGTTATTGGTCACATACACATGGTTAAGAGATTATTGGTCACATACACATGGTTAGCAGATGTAAATGGTCACATACACATGGCTAGCAGATGTTAATGCAAGTGTAGCGAAATGCTTGTGCTCCTAGTCCCGACAGTCCAGTAATATCTAAGAAGTAATCTAACAGTTCCACAACAACTACCTGATACACACAATCTAAAGGGACGGAATAAGAATATGTACCTACAGTGGGGAGAACAAGTATTTGATCCACTGCCGATTTTGCAGGTTTTCCTACTTACAAATCATGTAGAGGTCTATAATTTTTTTAATCATAGGTACACTTCAACTGTGAGAGACAGAAAATCACATTGTATGATTTTTAAGTAATTAATTTGCATTTTATTGCATGACATAAGTATTTGATCACCTACCAACCAGTAAGAATTCCGGCTCTCACAGACCTGTTAGTTTTTCTTTAAGAAGCCCTCCTGTTCTCCACTCATTACCTGTATTAACTGCACCTGTTTGAACTCGTTACCTGTATAAAAGACACCTGTCCACACACTCAATCAAACAGACTCCAACCTCTCCACAATGGCCAAGACCAGAGAGCTGTGTAAGGACATCAGGGATAAAATTGTAGACCTGCACAAGGCTGGGATGGGCTACAGGACAATAGGCAAGCAACTGTTGGCGCAATTATTAGAAAATGGAAGAAGTTCAAGATGACGGTCAATCACCCTCGGTCTGGGGCTCCATGCAAATCTCACCTCGTGGGGCATCAATGATCATGAGGAAGGTGAGGGATCAGCCCAGAACTACACGGCCGGACCTGGTCAATGACCTGAAGAGAGCTGGGACCAAAGTCTCAAAGAAAACCATTAGTAACACACTACGCCGTCATGGATTAAAATCCTGC
Source organism: Oncorhynchus kisutch (assembly GCF_002021735.2). Lineage (NCBI taxonomy): Eukaryota > Metazoa > Chordata > Actinopteri > Salmoniformes > Salmonidae > Oncorhynchus > Oncorhynchus kisutch. Next base: position 451,241 of record NW_022265347.1, read on the forward strand.
AGCGCACGCAAGGTCCCCCTGCTCAAGCCAGCGCATGTCCAGGCCCGTCTGAAGTTTGCCAATGACCATCTGGATGATCCAGAGGAGGAATGGGAGAAGGTCATGTGGTCTGATGAGACAAAAATAGAGCTTTTTGGTCTAAACTCCACTCGCCGTGTTTGGAGGAAGAAGAAGGATGAGTACAACCCCAAGAACACCATCCCAACCGTGAAGCATGGAGGTGGAAACATCATTCTTTGGGGATGCTTTTTGCAAAGAGGACAGGACGACTGCACCGTATTGAGGGGAGGATGGAGGAGGCCATGTATCGCGAGATCTTGGCCAACAACCTCCTTCCCTCAGTAAGAGCATTGAAGATGGATCGTGGCTGGGACCTAGAGGATCTGGAGAAGGTCTGTATGGAGGAGTGGGCCAAAATCCCTGCTGCAGTGTTTGCAAACCTGGTCAAGAACTACAGGAAACGTATGAACTCTGTAATTGCAAATAAAGGTTTCTGTACCAAATATTAAGTTCTGCTTTTCTGAAGTATCAAATTCTTATGTCATGCAATAAAATGCTAATTAAATACTTAAAAATCATACAATGTGATTTTCTGGATTTTTGTTATAGATTCTGTCTCACAGTTGAAGTGTACCTATGATAAAAATTACAGACCTCTACATGCTTTGTAAGTAGGAGAACCTGCAAAATCGGCAGTGTATCAAATACTTGTTCTCCCCACTGTATAAATATATGGATGAGCGATGACCGAGCGACATAGGCAAGGTGCAACATATGGTATAGGATACAGTATATACGTATGATATGAGTAATGTAAGACATGTAAACATTATTAAAGTGGAACTATTACGGTGACTAGTGATCCATTTATTAAAGTGGCCAGCGATTTCAAGTCTGTATGTCGGCAGCAGCCTCTCTGTGTTAGTGGTGGCTGTTTAACAGTCTGATGGCCTTGAGATAGAAGCTGTTTTTCAGTCTCTCGGTCCCAGCTATGATGCACCTGTACTGACCTGGTCTTCTGGAAGGTAGCGGGGTGAACAGGCCGTGGCTTCAGGTGGTTGTTGTCCTTGATGATCTGTAACTGAAGATAGACACGTCCAAACATAGTCTGTGTCCAAAATGGTAGCCTTTCCCCTTCAGAGGACACTACATTCCCCTTCAGAGTGGACTACCTTTCCCCTTCAGAGTGCACTACCTTTCCCCTTCAGAGGACACTACCTTTCCCCTTCAGAGGACACTACCTTTCCCCTTCAGAGGACACTACCTTTCCCCTTCAGAGGACACTACCTTTCCCCTTCAGAGAACACTACCTTTCCCCTTCAGAGTAGACTACCTTTCCCCTTCAGAGTAGACTACCTTTCCCCTTCAGAGTGGAATACCTTTCCCCTTCAGAGTGGACTACCTTTCCCCTTCAGATGACACTACCTTTCCCCTTCAGAGTGGACTACCTTTCCCCTTCAGAGTGGACTACCTTTCCCCTTCAGAGTGGACTACCTTTCCCCTTCAGAGGACACTACCTTTCCCCTTCAGAGGACACTACCTTTCCCCTTCAGAGGACACTACCTTTCCCCTTCAGAGGACACTACATTCCCCATCAGAGGGCACCACATTCCCCTTCAGAGTGGACTACCTTTCCCCTTCAGAGTGGACTACCTTTCCCCTTCAGAGGGCACTACATTCCCCTTCAGAGGACACTACCTTTCCCCTTCAGAGTGGACTACCTTTCCCCTTCAGAGTGGACTACCTTTCCCCTTCAGAGTGCACTACCTTTCCCCTTCAGAGTGGACTACCTTTCCCATTCAGAGGACACTACCTTTCCCCTTCAGAGGACACTACCTTTCCCCTTCAGAGGACACTACCTTTCCCCTTCAGAGGACACTACCTTTCCCCTTCAGAGTGGACTACCTTTCCCCTTCAGAGTGGACTACCTTTCCCCTTCAGAGGACACTACCTTTCCCCTTCAGAGGACACTACATTCCCCTTCAGAGGACACTACCTTTCCCCTTCAGAGGACACTACCTTTCCCCTTCAGAGTGGACTACCTTTCCCCTTCAGAGTGGACTACCTTTCCCCTTCAGAGTGGACTACCTTTCCCCTTCAGAGTGGACTACCTTTCCCCTTCAGAGTGGACTACCTTTCCCCTTCAGAGTGGACTACCTTTCCCCTTCAGAGTGGACTACCTTTTCCCTTCAGAGTGGACTACCTTTCCCCTTCAGAGGACACTACCTTTCCTCTTCAGAGGACACTACCTTTCCCCTTCAGAGTGGACTACCTTTACCCTTCAGAGTGGACTACCTTTCCCCTTCAGAGGACACTACCTTTCCCCTTCAGAGGGCACTATATTCCCCTTCACTACATCTGACCAGGACTCATAGAGAATATGACACTATTTGGGATGCAGACATTATTTAACAGATTCACCTTTCAAGACATATTTCCCAGGAACCCTTCTTCCTGTATGTGTAACATTCTTAGAAATTGTACCCGTGTCAAAATGAGTCAATCTATGCAATAATGAATCAATCAATCTTCTATTGGTCTGTCTCTCTCCTCCCCCTCTCCCTCTTGACCCTACTCACCTAACCCCCTCCCTGACCTCTCTCCCTTCTCTCTCCTCCCCCTCTCCCTCTCTCTCTTGACCCTACTCACCTCTCCCCCTCCCTGACCTCTCCCCCCTCTCTCTGTTTGCATGTGTTCCTCCCTCCTCATAGGCCAGGTTTATCTCTGCTCTGGGATGACACTGCCAGGGGGTTTACTACTGACTCAGGCAGGATACATGGGGACATTGGAGTTGACATCTTGGTGTTTTATTAGGATCCCCATTAGCTGTTGTCTTAGCAGCAGCTACTCTTCCTGGGGTCCACACAGAACATGAAACATGACAATACAGAACATTAATAGACAAGGACAGCTACATCAATCTACATATTAATACATACACACTAACTATCTACTGTAGGGGAGAGGCGTAGTGAGGTGTTGGTTTATCTGTTCTTTGAAACCAGGTTTGCTGTTCATTTGCTGTTCGGGAGAGAGGGGAGAGAGGAGAGAGGGGAGAGGAGGGGGAGACAGAGAGGGGGAGAGGAGGGGGAGGGGAGTGAAAAGACAGCAGGAGAGAGAGAATGGAAAGGTGAAGAGTAAACACCTAGTCTTAAAAACACTACCTAGAGGGAGAGGAGAGCTAGCGAGAGGGAGAGGAGAGGAGGGGGAGGGAGAGAGAGAGAAAGAGGGAGAAGAGTAAACACCTAGTCTTAAAAACACTACCTAGAGGGAGAGGAGAGCTAGTGAGAGGGGGAGGACAGGAGGGGGAGGGAGAGAGAGGGAATGGAAAGGTGAAGAGTAAACACCTAGTCTTAAAAACACATCCTAGAGGGAGAGGAGAGCTAGTGAGAGGGAGAGGAGGGGGAGGGAGAGAGAGGGAATGGAAAGGTGAAGAGTAAACACCTAGTCTTAAAAACACTACCTAGAGGGAGAGGAGAGCTAGTGAGAGGGGGAGGACAGGAGGGGGAGGGAGAGAGAGGGAATGGAAAGGTGAAGAGTAAACACCTAGTCTTAAAAACACTACCTAGAGGGAGAGGAGAGCTAGTGAGAGGGGGAGGACAGGAGGGGGAGGGAGAGAGAGGGAATGGAAAGGTGAAGAGTAAACACCTAGTCTTAAAAACACTACCTAGAGGGAGAGGAGAGCTAGTGAGAGGGGGAGGACAGGAGGGGGAGGGAGAGAGAGAAAGAGGGAGAAGAGTAAACACCTAGTCTTAAAACACTACCTAGAGGGAGAGGAGAGCTAGTGAGAGGGGGAGGACAGGAGGGGGAGGGAGAGAGAGGGGAGAGGAGACAGGGGAGGAGGGGAGAGAGGGGAGAGGAGACAGGGGAGGAGGGGGGAGAGGAGACAGGGGGGAGAGGAGAGAGGGGAGAGAGGGGAGAGGAGACAGGGGAGGAGAGGAGAGAGGGGAGAGGAGACAGGGGGAGAGGAGAGAGGGGAGAGAGGGGAGAGGAGGCAGGGGAAAGAGGGGGAGAGAGGGAAGAGGAGGCAGGGGAGAGCGGGGAGGAGGGGGAAACAGAGAGGGGGAGAGGAGAGAGGGGAGAGGAGACAGGGGGGAGAGGAGAGAGGGGAGAGGAGGCAGGGGAAAGAGGGGGAGAGAGGGAAGAGGAGGCAGGGGAGAGGGGGAGGGTGAGAAAAAGAGGGAGGAGAGTACACAGCCCTAGTCCTTGAAGGGAGGAAAGAGAAAAGAGGGAGGGGAGAGAAGGGGGAGAGGAGGGAGGGGAGAAAGGGAGCGCTGTATGTGATATTTGGGACCCTGTTGTGATGTGACTGGCCAGAAATAACAATGTGCTAACCTCTGGTTATCTACCTCCTCCTCTACCTCCTCCTCTATCTCCTCCTCTACCTCCTCCTCTACCTCCTCATCTACCACCTCCTCTACCACTAACCTCTGGTTATCTACCTCCTCCTCTACCTCCTCCTTTACCTCCTCCTCTACCTCCTCCTCTACCACTAACCTCTGGTTATCTACCTCCTCCTCTACCTCCTCCTCTACCTCCTCCTCTACCACTAACCTCTGGTTATCTACCTCCTCCTCTACCTCCTCCTCTACCTCTAACCTCTGGTGATCTACCTCCTCCTCTACCACCTCCTCTACCACTAACCTCTGGTGATCTACCTCCTCCTCTACCTCCTCCTCTACCTCCTCCTCTACCACCTCCTCTACCACTAACCTCTGGTGATCTACCTCCTCCTCTACCTCCTCATCTACCTCCTCATCTACCACCTCCTCTACCTCCTCCTCTACCTCCTCATCTACCACCTCTATCTCCTCCTCTACCTCCTCCTCTATCACTGACCTCTGGTTATCTACCTCCTCCTCTACCTCCTCCTCTACCACTGACCTCCGGTTATCTACCTCCTCCTCTACCACTAACCTCCGGTTATCTACCTCCTCCTCTACCACTGACCTCTGGTTATCTACCTCCTCCTCTACCTCCTCCTCTACCTCCTCCTCTACCACTAACCTCCGGTTATCTACCACCTCCTCTACCACTGACCTCTGGTTATCTACCTCCTCCTCTACCTCCTCCTTTACCACTGCCAACTCATCTCTCTCTCTCTTTAGCTCTCTCTCTCTCTCTCTTACTCTATTGCTCTCTCTATGTGCCTCTCTCCCTCTCTCTCTATGAAGAAGGCTCATCTCTCTCTCTCTCTCTCTCTCTCTCTCTCTCCTTCTCTGTAGTAGGCCCATCTCTCTCTCTCTCTCTCTCCCTCTCTCTATGAAGAAGGCCCATCTCTCTCTCTCTCTCTCTCTCTCTGTGTCTCTGTAGTAGGCCCATCTCTCCCTCCCTCTCTCTGCCTCTGCCTCTCTCGTTCTCTCTCCTGTTTCAGGTCTATCTCTCTCAAACCCCCCTCTCTTTCTCTCTAACTGCCTCTCTCTCACTCACTCACTCACTCTCACTCACTCACTCACTCACTCACTCTCACTCACACACCATCTGACCGGTTAGATAACTGGTAGAGAACTGCAGCAGTAGATGACCTATATGGGCCAACATCATAACAGTGTCAGAGAGCAGAGAGAGCAGGCTAAATGGTTATATTAAATCCAACAAAGCTGCATGCCTCAATTTCTACATAAACACATACATGAATTCAAAAACAAATCAAGACTGAAAGTGATGAAATCAGAACACAACAACCTAAGAACACAGCGTGGTCTGTTTTTGTTATGTTTCTGATAGAACAGTGGACCGTTTTCCCAGGCCATGCTTTTTATAAACACGACCATAAGACAGACAGAAAGCACAGTACTTTTTTTAAACCTTTATTTAACAAGGCAAGTCAGTTTAGAACAAATTCTTATTTTCAATGACAGCCCAGGAACAGTGGGTTAACTGCCTGTTCAGGGGCAGAACAACAGATTTGTACCTTGTCACAGCTCAGGGATATGAACTCACAACCTTTCGGTTACTAGTCCAACGCTCTAACCACTAGGCTACCCTGACCCAGCTACAGTCAAAACATACGAGCAGTATATTGTCCAGATGACCCATAACATCAAAGATCCACCACTATGTTACAGTAGAGATGACCCATAACATCAAAGATCCACCACTATGTTACAGTAGAGATGACCCATAACATCAAAGATCCACCACTATGTTACAGTAGAGATGACCCATAACATCAAAGATCCACCACTATGTTACAGTAGAGATGACCCATAACATCAAAGATCCACCACTATGTTACAGTAGAGATGACCCATAACATCAAAGATCCACCACTATGTTACAGTAGAGATGACCCATAACATCAAAGATCCACCACTATGTTACAGTAGAGATGACCCATAACATCAAAGATCCACCACTATGTTACAGTAGAGATGACCCATAACATCAAAGATCCACCACTATGTTACAGTAGAGATGACCCATAACATCAAAGATCCACCACTATGTTACAGTAGAGATGACCCATAACATCAAAGATCCACCACCATGTTACAGTAGAGATGACCCATAACATCAAAGATCCACCACTATGTTACAGTAGAGATGACCCATAACATCAAAGATCCACCACCATGTTACAGTAGAGATGACCCATAACATCAAAGATCCACCACTATGTTACAGTAGAGATGACCCATAACATCAAAGATCCACCACTATGTTACAGTAGAGATGACCCATAACATCAAAGATCCACCACTATGTTACAGTAGAGATGACCCATAACATCAAAGATCCCACCACTATGTTACAGTAGAGATGACCCATAACATCAAAGATCCACCACTATGTTACAGTAGAGATGACCCATAACATCAAAGATCCACCACTATGTTACAGTAGAGATGACCCATAACATCAAAGATCCACCACTATGTTACAGTAGAGATGACCCATAACATCAAAAGATCCACCACTATGTACAGTAGAGATGACCCATAACATCAAAGATCCACCACTATGTTACAGTAGAGATGACCCATAACATCAAAGATCCACCACTATGTTACAGTAGAGATGACCCATAACATCAAAGATCCACCACTATGTTACAGTAGAGATGACCCATAACATCAAAGATCCACCACTATGTTACAGTAGAGATGACCCATAACATCAAAGATCCACCACTATGTTACAGTAGAGATGACCCATAACATCAAAGATCCACCACTATGTTACAGTAGAGATGACCCATAACATCAAAGATCCACCACCATGTTACAGTAGAGATGACCCATAACATCAAAGATCCACCACCATGTTACAGTAGAGATGACCCATAACATCAAAGATCCACCACCATGTTACAGTAGAGATGACCCATAACATCAAAGATCCACCACCATGTTACAGTAGAGATGACCCATAACATCAAAGATCCACCACCATGTTACAGTAGAGATGACCCATAACATCAAAGATCCACCACCATGTTACAGTAGAGATGACCCATAACATCAAAGATCCACCACCATGTTACAGTAGAGATGACCCATAACATCAAAGATCCACCACCATGTTACAGTAGAGATGACCCATAACATCAAAGATCCACCACTATGTTACAGTAGAGATGACCCATAACATCAAAGATCCACCACCATGTTACAGTAGAGATGACCCATAACATCAAAGATCCACCACTATGTTACAGTAGAGATGACCCATAACATCAAAGATCCACCACGATGTTACAGTAGAGATGACCCATAACATCAAAGATCCACCACTATGTTACAGTAGAGATGACCCATAACATCAAAGATACACCACCATGTTACAGTAGAGATGACCCATAACATCAAAGATCCACCACTATGTTACAGTAGAGATGACCCATAACATCAAAGATCCACCACTATGTTACAGTAGAGATGACCCATAACATCAAAGATCCACCACTATGTTACAGTAGAGATGACCCATAACATCAAAGATCCACCACTATGTTACAGTAGAGATGACCCATAACATCAAAGATCCACCACTATGTTACAGTAGAGATGACCCATAACATCAAAGATCCACCACTATGTTACAGTAGAGATGACCCATAACATCAAAGATCCACCACCATGTTACAGTAGAGATGACCCATAACATCAAAGATCCACCACTATGTTACAGTAGAGATGACCCATAACATCAAAGATCCACCACTATGTTACAGTAGAGATGACCCATAACATCAAAGATCCACCACCATGTTACAGTAGAGATGACCCATAACATCAAAGATCCACCACTATGTTACAGTAGAGATGACCCATAACATCAAAGATCCACCACGATGTTACAGTAGAGATGACCCATAACATCAAGATCCACCACTATGTTACAGTAGAGATGACCCATAACATCAAAGATCCACCACCATGTTACAGTAGAGATGACCCATAACATCAAAGATCCACCACTATGTTACAGTAGAGATGACCCATAACATCAAAGATCCACCACTATGTTACAGTAGAGATGACCCATAACATCAAAGATCCACCACTATGTTACAGTAGAGATGACCCATAACATCAAAGATCCACCACTATGTTACAGTAGAGATGACCCATAACATCAAAGATCCACCACTATGTTACAGTAGAGATGACCCATAACATCAAAGATCCACCACTATGTTACAGTAGAGATGACCCATAACATCAAGATCCACCACCATGTTACAGTAGAGATGACCCATAACATCAAAGATCCACCACTATGTTACAGTAGAGATGACCCATAACATCAAAGATCCACCACCATGTTACAGTAGAGATGACCCATAACATCAAAGATCCACCACTATGTTACAGTAGAGATGACCCATAACATCAAAGATCCACCACTATGTTAACAGTAGAGATGACCCATAACATCAAAGATCCACCACTATGTTACAGTAGAGATGACCCATAACATCAAAGATCCACCACTATGTTACAGTAGAGATGACCCATAACATCAAAGATCCACCACTATGTTACAGTAGAGATGACCCATAACATCAAAGATCCACCACTATGTTACAGTAGAGATGACCCATAACATCAAAGATCCACCACTATGTTACAGTAGAGATGACCCATAACATCAAAGATCCACCACTATGTTACAGTAGAGATGACCCATAACATCAAAGATCCACCACTATGTTACAGTAGAGATGACCCATAACATCAAAGATCCACCACTATGTTACAGTAGAGATGACCCCATAACATCAAAGATCCACCACTATGTTACAGTAGAGATGACCCATAACATCAAAGATCCACCACTATGTTACAGTAGAGATGACCCATAACATCAAAGATCCACCACTATGTTACAGTAGAGATGACCCATAACATCAAAGATCCACCACTATGTTACAGTAGAGATGACCCATATCACAAGATCCACCACCTATGTTACAGTAGAGATGACCCATAACATCAAGATCCACCACTATGTTACAGTAGAGATGACCCATAACATCAAAGATCCACCACCTATGTTACAGTAGAGATGACCCATAACATCAAAGATCCACCACTATGTTACAGTAGAGATGACCCATAACATCAAAGATCCACCACTATGTTACAGTAGAGATGACCCATAACATCAAAGATCCACCACTATGTTACAGTAGAGATGACCCATAACATCAAAGATCCACCACTATGTTACAGTAGAGATGACCCATAACATCAAAGATCCACCACTATGTTACAGTAAAGATGACCCATAACATCAAAGATCCACCACTATGTTACAGTGGAGAGATGACCCATAACATCAAAGATCCACCACTATGTTACAGTGGAGATGACCCATAACATCAAAGATCCCCCACGATGTTACAGTAGTAGATGACCCATAACATCAAAGATCCACCACGATGTTACAGTAGAGATGACCCATAACATCAAAGATCCACCACGATGTTACAGTAGAGATGACCCATAACATCAAAGATCCACCACGATGTTACAGTAGAGATGACCCATAACATCAAAGATCCACCACGATGTTACAGTAGAGATGACCCATAACATCAAAGATCCACCACGATGTTACAGTAGAGATGACCCATAACATCAAAGATCCACCACTATGTTACAGTAGAGATGACCCATAACATCAAAGATCCACCACGATGTTACAGTAGAGATGACCCATAACATCAAAGATCCCACCACTATGTTACAGTAGAGATGACCCATAACATCAAAGATCCACCACTATGTTACAGTAGAGATGACCCATAACATCAAAGATCCACCACTATGTTACAGTAGAGGATGACCCATAACATCAAGATCCACCACCATGTTACAGTAGAGATGACCCATAACATCAAAGATTCCACCACGATGTTACAGTAGAGATGACCCATAACATCAAAGATCCACCACTATGTTACCGTAGAGATGACCAATAACATCAAAGATCCACCACCATGTTACAGTAGAGATGACCCATAACATCAAAGATCCACCACCATGTTACAGTAGAGATGACCCATAACATCAAAGATCCACCACTATGTTACAGTAGAGATGACCCATAACATCAAAGATCCACCACGATGTTACAGTAGAGATGACCCATAACATCAAAGATCCACCACTATGTTACAGTAGAGATGAACCCATAACATCAAAGATCCACCACTATGTTACAGTAGAGATGACCCATAACATCAAAGATCCACCACTATGTTACAGTAGAGATGACCCATAACATCAAAGATCCACCACTATGTTACAGTAGAGATGACCCATAACATCAAAGATCCACCACTATGTTACAGTAGAGATGACCCATAACATCAAAGATCCACCACTATGTTACAGTAGAGATGACCCATAACATCAAAGATCCACCACTATGTTACAGTAGAGATGACCCATAACATCAAAGATCCACCACGATGTTACAGTAGAGATGACCCATAACATCAAAGATCCACCACTATGTTACAGTAGAGATGACCCATAACATCAAAGATCCACCACTATGTTACAGTAGAGATGACCCATAACATCAAAGATCCACCACTATGTTACAGTAGAGATGACCCATAACATCAAAGATCCACCACCATGTTACAGTAGAGATGACCCATAAATCAAAGATCCACCACCATGTTACAGTAGAGATGACCCATAACATCAAAGATCCACACCATGTTACAGTAGAGATGACCCATAACATCAAAGATCCACCACCATGTTACAGTAGAGATGACCCATAACATCAAAGATCCACCACGATGTTACAGTAGAGATGACCCATAACATCAAAGATCCACCACTATGTTACAGTAGAGATGACCCATACATCAAAGATCACCACCATGTTACAGTAGAGATGACCCATAACTCAAAGATCCACCACCATGTTACAGTAGAGATGACCCATAACATCAAAGATCCACCACTATGTTACAGTAGAGATGACCCAATAACAATCACTATTAAGATCCCATAATCAACCCTATGTTACAGTAGAGATGACCCATAACATCAAAGATCCACCACTATGTTACAGTAGAGATGACCCATAACATCAAAGATCCACCACTATGTTACAGTAGAGATGACCCATAACATCAAAGATCCACCACTATGTTACAGTAGAGATGACCCATAACATCAAAGATCCACCACTATGTTACAGTAGAGATGACCCATAACATCAAAGATCCACCACATATGTCTACAGTAGAGATGACCCATAACATCAAAGATCCACCACTATGTTACAGTAGAGATGACCCATAACATCAAAGATCCACCACTATGTTACAGTAGAGATGACCCATAACATCAAAGATCCACCACTATGTTACAGTAGAGATGACCCATAACATCAAAGATCCACCACTATGTTACAGTAGAGATGACCCATAACATCAAAGAATCCACCACTATGTTACAGTAGAGATGACCCATAACATCAAAGATCCACCACTATGTTACAGTAGAGATGACCCATAACATCAAAGATCCACCACTATGTTACAGTAGAGATGACCCATAACATCAAAGATCCACCACTATGTTACCAGCGAGATGACCCATAAATCAAAGATCCACCACTATGTTACAGTAGAGATGACCCATAACATCAAAGATCCACCACTATGTTACAGTAGAGATGACCCATAACATCAAAGATCACCACTATGTTACAGTAGAGATGACCCATAACACAAGATCCACCACTATGTTACAGTGAGAGATGACCCCAATAACATCAAAGATCCACCACTATGTTACAGTAGAGATGACCCATAACATCAAAGATCCACCACTATGTTACAGTAGAGATGACCCATAACATCAAAGATTCCACCACTATGTTACAGTAGAGATGACCCATAACATCAAAGATCCACCACTATGTTACAGTAGAGATGACCCATAACATCAAAGATCCACCACTATGTTACAGTAGAGATGACCCATAACATCAAAGATCCACCACTATGTTACAGTAGAGATGACCCATAACATCAAAGATCCCACCACTATGTTACAGTAGAGATGACCCATAACATCAAAAGATCCACCACTATGTTACAGTAGAGATGACCCATAACATCAAAAGATCCACCACTATGTTACAGTAGAGATGACCCATAACATCAAAGATCACCACTATGTTACAGTAGAGATGACCCATAACATCAAAGATCCACACTATGTTCAGTAGAGATGACCCATAACATCAAAGATCCACCACTATGTTAACAGTAGAGATGACCCATAACATCAAAGATCCACCACTATTGTTACAGTAGAGATAGATGACCATAACATCAAAGATCCACCACTATGTTACAGTAAGAGATGACCCATAACATCAAAGATCCACCACTATGTACAGTAGAGATGACCCATAACATCAAAGATCCACCACTATGTTACAGTAGAGATGACCCATAACATCAAAGATCCACCACTATGTTACAGGTAGAGATGACCATAACATCAAAGATCCACCACTATGTTACAGTAGAGATGACCCATACATCAAAGATCCACCACTATGGTTACAGTAGAGATGACCCATAACATCAAAGATCCACCACTATGTTACAGTAGAGATGACCCATAACATCAAAGATCCACCACTATGTTACAGTAGAGATGACCCATAACATCAAAGATCCACCACTATGTTACAGTAGAGATGACCCCATAACCATCAAAGATCCACCACCACGATGTTACAGTAGAGATGACCCATAACATCAAAGATCCACCACTATGTTACAGGAGAGATGACCCATAACATCAAAGATCCACCACGATGTTCATAGAGATGAAGCCATAACATCAAAGATCCACCACTATGTTACAGTAGAGATGACCCATAACATCAAAGATCCACCACTATGTTACAGTAGAGATGACCCATAACATCAAAGATCCACCACTATGTTACAGTAGAGATGACCCATTAAACATCAAAGATCCACCACTATGTTCAGTAGAGATGACCCCATAACATCAAAGATCCACCACTATGTTACAGTAGAGATGACCCATAACATCAAAGATCCACCACTATGTTACAGTAGGAGATGACGGCCATAACATCAAGACCACCACTATGTTACAGTAGAGATGACCCATAACATCAAAGATCCACCACTATGTTTACAGTAGAGAATGACCCATAACATCAAAGATCCACCACTATGTTACAGTAGAGATGACCCATAACATCAAAGATCCACCACTATGTTACAGTAGAGATGACCCATAACATCAAGATCCACCACTATGTTACAGTAGAGATGACCCATAACTCAAAGATCCACACTATGTTACAGTAGAGATGACCCATAACATCAAAGATCCACCACTATGTTACAGTAGAGATGACCCATAACATCAAAGATCCACCACTATGTTACAGTAGAGATGACCCATAACATCAAAGATCCACCACTATGTTACAGTAGAGATGACCCATAACATCAAAGATCCACCACTATGTTACAGTAGAGATGACCCATAACATCAAGATCCACCACTATGTTACAGTAGAGATGACCCATAACATCAAAGATCCACCACTATGTTACAGTAGAGATGACCCATAACATCAAAGATCCACCACTATGTTACAGTAGAGGATGACCCATAACATCAAAGATCCACCACTATGTTACAAGTAGAGATGACCCCATAACATCAAAGATCCACCACTATGTTACAGTAGAGATGACCCATAACATCAAGATCCACCACTATGTTACAGTAGAGATGACCCATAACATCAACGATTCCACCACTATGTTACAGTAGAGATGACCCATAACATCAAAGATCCACCACTATGTTTACAGTAGAGATGACCCATAACATCAAAGATCCACCACTATGTTACAGTAGAGATGACCCCAATAACATCAAAGATCCACCACTATGTTACAGTAGAGATGACCCATAACATCAAAGATCCACCACTATGTTACAGTAGAGATGACCCATAACATCAAGATCCACCACTATGTTACAGTAGAGATGACCCATAACATCAAAGATCCACCACTATGTTACAGTAGAGATGACCCATAACATCAAAGATCCACCACATGTACAGTAGAGATGACCCATAACATCAAAGATCCACCACTATGTTACAGTAGAGATGACCCATAACATCAAAGATCCACCACTATGTTACAGTAGAGATGACACCATAACAGCACAAGACACCATATGTCAGTAGAGATTGACATAGCATCAAGACCACTATGTTACAGTAGAGATGCCCATAACATCAAAGATCCACCACTATGTTTACAGTAGAGATGACCCATAACATCAAAGATCCACCTACTATGTTACAGTAGAGATGACCCAATAACATCAAAGAATCCACCACTATGTACAGTAGAGATGACCCATAACATCAAAGATCCACCACTATGTTACAGTAGAGATGACCCATAACATCCAAAGATCCACCACTATGTTACAGTAGAGATGACCCATAACATCAAAGATCCACCACTATGTTACAGCTAGAGGATGACCCATAACATCAAAGATCCACCACTATGTTACAGTAGAGATGACCCATAACATCAAAGATCCACCACTACGTTACAGTAGAGATGACCCATAACATCAAAGATCCACCACTATGTTACAGTAGAGATGACCCATAACATCAAAGATCCACACTACGTTACAGTAGAGATGACCCATAACATCAAAGATCCACCACTATGTTACAGTAGAGATGACCCATAACATCAAAGATCCACCACTACGTTACAGTAGAGATGACCCATAACATCAAAGATCCACCACTATGTTACAGTAGAGATGACCCATAACATCAAAGATCCACCACTATGTTACAGTAGAGATGACCCATAACATCAAAGATCCACCACTATGTTACAGTAGAGATGACCCATAACATCAAAGATCCACCACTATGTTACAGTAGAGATGACCCATAACATCAAAGATCCACCACTATGTTACAGTAGAGATGACCCATAACATCAAAGATCCACCACTATGTTACAGTAGAGATGACCCATAACATCAAAGATCCACCACTATGTTACAGTAGAGATGACCCATAACATCAAAGATCCACCACTATGTTACAGTAGAGATGACCCATAACATCAAAGATCCACCACGATGTTACAGTAGAGATGACCCCATAACATCAAAGATCCACCACTATGTTACAGTAGAGATGACCCATAACATCAAAGATCCACCACTATGTTACAGTAGAGATGACCCATAACATCAAAGATCCACCACTATGTTACAGTAGAGATGACCCATAACATCAAAGATCCACCACTATGTTACAGTAGAGATAGTTGCAATACGTTATTTATATTGAGAGATTCCATTTTGAGCACTTCTAACAGGACATCGAAGGGGAAGAGGAGTCTTGTCATTAATGTTCTGCATTGAAATAACTCTACTGCCACGTTGTCTTTTCTTTGAGACTGATATTGGAGCCAAACAGAAAACCTAGAAAAGGCCAATGTGTGTTGGACAAGTATGAGTCTGCTATTTTTTGTGAAATCGAAATTATTTGCACCCTTGATTAAAAAAAATTATCAAAAAATACTGAGCTATATTGTATGCAACAACAAAAAAGAGTAGGAAATGATATAATTTTATAGTAATACAATGGCTCAGAGAAAGAGATTTAGTTTAGTGATACAAAAATCCACATCTAAAATCCAAAATGATTGGCACCGTGTTTTAAATACTTTGTGCAACCTCCCCTTGTGAGGATAAAAGCACTTTTTCTATCACGTTTTTTTAAATCAATTGAAGGATCTGAGACCATTCCTCCACACAGAATATTTCCATAACTTTTATATCCTTCAGTCTGCCCTCTTAAATTCAAAGGTTTTCAATGGGGTTCAAGTCCAGAGACTGAAATTGATTTAGCAAAATGTAAATGTTGTGGTCAGTTAACCATTTCTTTGTGTATTTTGACGTGTTCTTGGGGTTAATGTCTTGCTGGAAGATCCACTGGTGGACAAGTTTCAGCCTCCTGGCAGAGGAAACCAGGTTGTTTTGGCTAAAATGTCCTGGTTCTTGGTAAGGTTCATGATGCTTCACCACCATGTTACAGTAGAGATGGTGGACAAGTTTCAGCCTCCTGGCAGAGGAAACCAGGTTGTTTTGGCTAAAATGTCCTGGTACTTGGTAAGGTTCATGATGCTTCACCACCATGTTACAGTAGAGATGGTGGACAAGTTTCAGCCTCCTGGCAGAGGAAACCAGGTTGTTGAAACCACTGTATATTTTTTTGAAGAAAAAAATAAATACTACTTGTTAAACAATATATTTTTCTCAGAGAAATTGTATTAGTATAAAATTATATAATTTCCCAATGTTTTTATATCATACAACATAGCTCAGGGTTTGTATTATCTATTATATAGCATTTTTTAAATCTTCATCAAGGGTGCCAATAATTGTGCATATTAATTTCGTAGGTGCCTATATTTGTCCTATTTTACACATGTACAAGTGTGAATTGGAAATGTGTGTTTTGTTGTTGCATATTCCGATTCCCCCCTGAGAGTGGGGTCACGACCTGGGTCTGCCATTATCAACAGCAACCCTAGAGGAATTTAGGGGTTAAGTTCCTTGCTTAACAGCACATCAGCAGACTTTTCACCTTGTCAGCTCAGGGACTTGAACTAATGACCTTTTTAGTTACTGTCCCAACCTGCCACCTCTAAGTGACTGTATTTACACGAATCCGTTTCTATATCAACCCTCTTTTCAGAAATGCTTTTTATTTGATTTAGATCTATACACCAGTTATGAAATATCACCAAACAACGTCAGAAATCAACTGGTCATTGGGCAGTTTCGGCAAATGCCAGATGGGCTGGTCCATCTTAAAGTCTAAATAGCATTTTTTTTTTTTTATATAATTATTAGTGGGTGGTGCCTCAGGGAAGAAATAGCCCGGTGTGTTAGAGATGTTCTAGTCCCAGTCCGCCCCTGAACGAGGTCTGTCCCATCATGGCTGTGTTTATATTGGTGTAACACATCTCATCGTTAATGTCAAGAGTCATCTGAATGCTATGTACATTCAAATGAAACCAGATTTAGAAGTAGTGGGGGGGGGGGGGGGGGGGGATTTATCACACAGCACCTGTCCGTCCCAAATGGCACCCTACTTCCTGTATCTATATACTGTAGTGTACTACATTTGACGAGGGCCCATAATAGGGTGTCATTTTGGACTCACCCTGGGAGTCGCTCCTCAGCCTAAATACACTGTGTGCCTGTATGATGAGGTCAAATCACACGTCTAATGTCTGACCTTTTTGGGGAACTTGGGTCATTTAACTACTCGATGAATCCGATACAGCTTCAATCAATCGTCTGTTCTAAAAACAGTTTGTGTGGATAGAACATAATAAAAACAGAGCGACTGAGTCAGATGTCCTGAATTAACATAACACTTCTTCTTCTTAATGTTAATGCCAAGAGTGAGGATTTATATTAGAGCACTTTAACAGAGGGGTCTCCTGGTGAGATGACTGTGTCTGATTCTCTGAAGGAGGGACACAGTAAAGGAAGAGGGAATATAACACAGGAAATAGATCACAGGGGTATTATTTAAATATATATCACAGGAAATAGATCACAGGGGTATTATTTAAATATATAACACAGGAAATAGATCACAGGGGTATTATTTAAATATATAACACAGGAAATAGATCACAGGGGTATTATTTAAATATATAACACAGGAAATAGATCACTGGGGTATTATTTAAATATATAACACAGGAAATAGATCATAGAGGCATTATACTGGCCAGGTCGCAGTTGTAAATGAGAACTTGTTCTCAACTAGCCTACCTGGTTAAATATAGATCACAGGGGTATTATTTCTACATACAGGGCATTCAGAAAGTATTCAGACCCCTTGACTTTTTCCACATTTTATTCCTTTACAGCCTTTTTCTAAAAATGCATGAAAACATAGATTTTCCACATCAACCAACACACAATACCCCAGAATTACCTCCCTTTGTTCTGTGCAGATCCTCTCGAGCTCTGTCAGGATGGATGAGGAGCGTCGCTGAGTAGCTATTTTCAGGTCTCTCCAGAGATGTTAGATCGAGTTCAAGTCTGGGTTTTGTCCGGGCCACTCAAGGACATTCAGAGACTTGTACCGAAGCCAGTTCTGTGTTGTCTTGGCTGTGTGCTTAGGGTCGTTGTCCTGTTGGAAGGTGAACCTTCCACCCAGTCTGAGGTCCTTGCTCTGACATGCACTGTCAACTGTTGGACCTTATATAGACAGGTGTGTGCCTTTTTGGCAAATTCAGTTGTAGTAACATCTCATAGCAAATGTTCTGAATAATTATGTAAATAAGGAATTTCAGTTTGATTTATTTATATATAACATAACATTTCTAAAAATCTGTTTTCGCTTTGTCGTTATGGGGTATTGTGATGTCATTATGGGGTATTGTGATGTCATTATGGGGTATTGTGATGTCATTATGGGGTATTGTGATGTCGTTATGGGGTATTGTGATGTCATTATGGGGTATTGTGATGTCGTTATGGGGTATTGTGTGGAGATTGATGAGGGAAAACAAGGATTTAATCCATTTCAGAATAAGGCTGTAACGTAAGAAAATCTGGAGAAAAGGAAGGGAAGTCTGAATACTGTGAATGCTCTGTATATGCAGGGAGGGGTCTGAATACTGTGAATGCTCTGTGTATGCAGGGAGCTGAACTACTGCAGGAAGGGGTCTGAATACTGTGAATGCTCTGTATATGCAGGGAGCTGAACTACTGCAGGAAGGGGTCTGAATACTGTGAATGCTCTGTATATGCAGGGAGGGGTCTGAATACTGTGAATGCTCTGTGTATGCAGGGAGCTGAACTACTGCAGGAAGGGGTCTGAATACTGTGAATGCTCTGTATATGCAGGGAGGGGTCTGAATACTGTGAATGCTCTGTGTATGCAGGGAGCTGAACTACTGCAGGAAGGGGTCTGAATACTGTGAATGCTCTGTATATGCAGGGAGCTGAACTACTGCAGGAAGGGGTCTGAATACTGTGAATGCTCTGTATATGCAGGGAGGGGTCTGAATACTGTGAATGCTCTGTGTATGCAGGGAGCTGAACTACTGCAGGAAGGGGTCTGAATACTGTGAATGCTCTGTATATGCAGGGAGGGGTCTGAATACTGTGAATGCTCTGTGTATGCAGGGAGCTGAACTACTGCAGGAAGGGGTCTGAATACTGTGAATGCTCTGTATATGCAGGGAGCTGAACTACTGCAGGAAGGGGTCTGAATACTGTGAATGCTCTGTATATGCAGGGAGGGGTCTGAATACTGTGAATGCTCTGTGTATGCAGGGAGCTGAACTACTGCAGGAAGGGGTCTGAATACTGTGAATGCTCTGTATATGCAGGGAGGGGTCTGAATACTGTGAATGCTCTGTGTATGCAGGGAGCTGAACTACTGCAGGAAGGGGTCTGAATACTGTGAATGCTCTGTATATGCAGGGAGCTGAACTACTGCAGGAAGGGGTCTGAATACTGTGAATGCTCTGTATATGCAGGGAGGGGTCTGAATACTGTGAATGCTCTGTGTATGCAGGGAGCTGAACTACTGCAGGAAGGGGTCTGAATACTGTGAATGCTCTGTATATGCAGGGAGGGGTCTGAATACTGTGAATGCTCTGTGTATGCAGGGAGCTGAACTACTGCAGGAAGGGGTCTGAATACTGTGAATGCTCTGTATATGCAGGGAGCTGAACTACTGCAGGAAGGGGTCTGAATACTGTGAATGCTCTGTATATGCAGGGAGCTGAACTACTGCAGGAAGGGGTCTGAATACTGTGAATGCTCTGTATATGCAGGGAGCTGAACTACTGCAGGAAGGGGTCTGAATACTGTGAATGCTCTGTATATGCAGGGAGCTGAACTACTGCAGGAAGGGGTCTGAATACTGTGAATGCTCTGTATATGCAGGAAGGGGTCTGAATACTGTGAATGCTCTGTATTGGCAGGGAGCTGAACTACTGCAGCTCCTAAAGTAGTTCACTGCAGGGCCGTTTCATAACCACAGATAACAGAGGGGCAATGAGACGGGGACACATTTACACACGCTCACACAGTGAATCAGGATACAGGCGGTAAAACCCTCTCAGTCAGAGGATAGACACCAACGATGACCAACATCCTTATGGGAAAAGTATATCCCACACCAACAGAGAGATGACCCTCCTGTAGTTCTGTGAGTGTTCAGGAAACACACCCACACTGTCCTGGCATCAGTTAGAACAGAGATCCCCACTTTACATTCTAGTCATTTAGCAGACACTCTTATCCAGGGCAACTCCCCCCCCCCGGTGAGAATCAAACCCACGACCCTGGCATCACAAGCACTATACCCTACCAACTGAGCCACACAGAACCACTCACACAGTCCATACATTTTCATACAGCCCCCCCACCCCCCTGTGAGAAGCCATACCCTACCAACTGAGCCACACAGAACCACCTTCACTCCAAGACTGGGTCCCAAATGGCTCCTTACACTCGTATCCAGAGCAATTTACACTAGTGAGTTCATACATTTATCATACAGATACACCCCCCCCCCCCCCCACATGGGAATAAAACCCACATCCCTGGCAATAATGAATCATGAATCATATTCAACACATTTTCTACACTCAGTGTTCATAATGACTGTGTTGTTACAGTATTAAGACAGTAGTCGTCATGTAACCATTGTGGTCTCCTGTACAGTCTGTTGCCAGTCCAGCTTTAGGGGATAACGACTGTAAACCTTGTAGCTAATCAGCCTCAAACTGTGTCTGCGTCCCAAATAGAGCCCTATTCCCTATATAGTGGTACTACTATAGACCAGGGCCCTATTCCCTATATAGTGGTACTACTATAGACCAGAGCCCAATTCCCTATATAGTGCACTCGATTTGATCGGGGCCCTATTCCCTATATAGCGCACTACATTTGATCAAGGCCATATTCCCTATTTAGTGCACTACATTTGATCAGGGCCCATAGGGAGCAGGGTGCGATTTGGGACACAGATTGTGTTCTCTAACCGTGTTTTGGGTCTGACCTGATCTGACCTGACCTGCTGGATCGGTGTGTCAGGACTTTAACCTTTGGTTCGGACATAATCCGTTTAACTAGCAGGTCAGGATTGATCTGGAAGGTTCCGTGCCCACCTACATACCTCCACTGGGAGATTAGTAGTGTTTGTTTCAACAACACATTATCAACATGTCATGAGCCTACAGCTCAGCGTTTTACTGCAGAACACAGCCTTTACTGCTCGGTTCTACTGACACCTCCCATACTACCCCTTCTTAGGATTTCATACCGTTTTGTGTGTGTGTGTTGTGTTGGGGTCTGTTGTGTTGATTTGTGTTGGGGTCTGTAGTCTGCTGGGGTCTGTTGGACAGGGAAGGAGAGGGAAGGAGAGGTAGAGGAGGATTGAGAGGAAGGAGAGGTAGAGGCAGAAGGAGAGCGAAGGAGAGGGTAGGAGAGGTAGAGGAGAAAGGAAAGGGAGAGGAGCATGGAGAGGGAAAGAGAGGGAAGGAGAGGTAGAGGAGGAAAGAGAGGAAGGAGAGGTAGAGGAGGAAAGAGGGGAAGGAGAGGTAGAGGAGGAAAGAGAGGAAGGAGAGGTAGAGGCGGAAGGAGAGGTAGAGGAGGAAGGAGAGGTAGAGGAGGAAGGAGAGGGAAGGAGAGGTAGAAGAGGAAGGAGAGGTAGAGGAGGAAGGAGTGGGAAGGAGAGGTAGAAGAAGAAGGAGAGGTAAGAGGAGGAAGGAGAGGTAGAGGCAGAAGGAGAGGGAAGGAGAGGTAGAAGAAGAAGAAGAGGTAGAAGAGGAAGGAGAGGTAGAGGAGGAAGGAGAGGGAAGGAGAGGTAGAAGAGGAAGGAGAGGTAGAGGATGAAGGAGTGGGAAGGAGAGGTAGAAGAGGAAGGAGAGGTAGAGGAGGAAGGAGAGGTAGAGGCAGAAGGAGAGGGAAGGAGAGGTAGAAGAAGAAGAAGAGGTAGAAGAGGAAGGAGAGGTAGAGGAGGAAGGAGAGGGAAGGATAGGTAGAAGAGGAAGGAGAGGGAAGGAGAGGTAGAGGAGGAAGGAGAAGGAAGGAGAGGTAGAAGAGGTAGAAGAGGAAGGAGAGGTAGAGGAGGAAGGAGAGGGAAGGAGAGGTAGAAGAGGAAGGAGAGGTAGAGGAGGAAGGAGAGGTAGAGGCAGAAGGAGAGGGAAGGAGAGGTAGAAGAAGAAGAAGAGGTAGAAGAGGAAGGAGAGGTAGAGGAGGAAGGAGAGGGAAGGAGAGGTAGAAGAGGAAGGAGAGGTAGAGGAGGAAGGAGAGGTAGAGGCAGAAGGAGAGGGAAGGAGAGGTAGAAGAAGAAGAAGAGGTAGAAGAGGAAGGAGAGGTAGAGGAGGAAGGAGAGGGAAGGAGAGGTAGAAGAGGAAGGAGAGGTAGAGGAGGAAGGAGTGGGAAGGAGAGGTAGAAGAAGAAGGAGAGGTAGAGGAGGAAGGAGAGGTAGAGGCAGAAGGAGAGGGAAGGAGAGGTAGAAGAAGAAGAAGAGGTAGAAGAGGAAGGAGAGGTAGAGGAGGAAGGAGAGGTAGAGGAGGAAGGAGAGGGAAGGAGAGGTAGAAGAGGAAGGAGAGGTAGAGGAGGAAGGAGAGGTAGAGGCAGAAGGAGAGGGAAGGAGAGGTAGAAGAAGAAGAAGAGGTAGAAGAGGAAGGAGAGGTAGAGGAGGAAGGAGAGGGAAGGAGAGGTAGAAGAGGAAGGAGAGGGAAGGAGAGTTAGAAGAAGAAGGAGAGGTAGAAGAGGAAGGAGAGGTAGAGGAGGAAGGAGAGGGAAGGAGAGGTAGAAGAGGAAGGAGAGGTAGAGGAGGAAGGAGAGGTAGAGGAGGAAGGAGAGGTAGAAGAGGAAGGAGAGGTAGAGGAGGAAGGAGAGGTAGAGGAGGAAGGAGTGGGAAAGAGAGGTAGAGGAGGAAGGAGAGGTAGAGGAGGAAGGAGAGGGAAGGAGAGTGAGAGGCGTGTGGACTTTGATATCTCTGCGTGTGTAGAGGTTGAAGAGTCAGTCAAACCCTGTCCTGTCCTGTTCTGTCCTGTCCTCCTGTCCTGTCCTTATACCTCACACCCAGTCATTCAGTCAGTCAGTTGATGTTCAGTACATGTTGAACTGTCAGGGTTTAGTGTTCAGACCAAAATGTTAA
>NW_022265347.1:480000-485000 GCF_002021735.2 Oncorhynchus kisutch
GTCCTGTATGTGTTGCTGCCTGGTTCCCATGTCCTGTATGTGTTGCTGCCTGGTTCCCATGTCCTGTATGTGCTGCTGCTGCCTGGTTCCCATGTCCTGTATGTGTTGCTGCTGGTTCCCAGTCCTGTATGTGTTGCTGCTGCCTGGTTCCCATGTCCTGTATGTGTTGCTGCTGGTTCCCATGTCCCTGTATGTGTTGCTGCTGCCTGGTTCCCATGTCCTGTATGTGTTGCCTGCTGCCTGGTTCCCATGTCCGGGTATGTGTTGCTGCCTGGTTCCCATGTCCTGTATGTGTTGCTGCTGCCTGGTTCCCATGTCCTGTATGTGTTGCTGCCTGGTTCCCATGTCCTGGTATGTGTTGCTGCCTGGTTCCCATGTCCTGGTATGTGCTGTTGCTGCCTGGTTCCCATGTCCTGTATGTGTTGCTGCCTGGTTCCCATGTCCTGTATCGTGTTGCTGTTGCTGGTTCCCATGTCCTGTATGTGTTGCTGCCTGGTTCCCATGTCCTGTATGTGTTGCTGCCTGGTTCCCATGTCCTGTATGTGTTGCTGCTGCCTGGTTCCCATGTCCTGTATGTGTTGGTTGCCTGGTTCCCATGTCCTGTATGTGTTGCTGCCTGTTCCATGTCCTGTATGTGTTTGCTGCTGCCTGGTTCCCATGTCCTGTATGTGTTGCTGCTGCCTGGTTCCCATGTCCTGTATGTGTTGCTGCCTGGTTCCCATGTCCTGTATGTGTTGCTGCCTGGTTCCCATGTCCTGTATGTGTTGCTGCCTGGTTCCCATGTCCTGTATGTGTTGCTGCCTGGTTCCATGTCCTGTATGCCGTTGCCTGCCTGGTTTCCCATGTCCTGTATGTGTTGCTGCCTGGTTCCCATGTCCCTGTATGTGGTTGCTGCCTGGTTCCCATGTCCTGTATGTGTTGCTGCCTGGTTCCCATGTCCTGTATGTGTGTTGCTGCCTGGTTCCCATGTCCTGTATGTGTTGTTGCTGCCTGTTCCCATGTCCTGTATGTGTTGTTGCTGCCTGGTTCCCATGTCCTGTATGTGTTGTTGCTGCCTGGTTCCCATGTCTGTATGTGTTGCTGCTGCCTGGTTCCCATGTCCTGTATGTGTTGCCGCCTGGTTCCCATGTCCTGTATGTGTTGCTGCCTGGTTCCCATGTCCTGTATGTGTTTGTTGCTGCCTGGTTCCCATGCTCTGTATGTGTTGCTGCCTGGTTCCCATGTCCTGTATGTGTTGCTGCTGCCTGGTTCCCATGTCCTGTATGTGTTGCCGCCTGGTTCCCCATGTCCTGTATGTGTTGCTGCCTGGTTCCCATGTCCTGTATGTGTTGCTGCTGCTGGTTCCCATGTCCTGTATGTGTTGCTGCTGCCTGGTTCCCATGTCCTGTATGTGTTGCTGCCTGGTTCCCATGTCTGTATGTGTTTGCTGCCTGGTTCCCATGTCCTGTATGTGTTGCTGCTGCTGGTTCCCATGTCCTGTATGTGTTTGCTGCCTGGTTCCCATGTCCTGTATGTGTTGCTGCCTGGTTCCCATGTCCTGTATGTGTTGCTGCTGCCTGGTTCCAATGTCCCTGTATGTGTTGCTGCTGCCTGGTTCTCATGTCCTGTATGTGTTGGCTGCTGCCTGGTTCCCATGTCCTGTATGTGGTTGCTGCTGCTGGTTCCCATGTCTGTATGTGTTGCTGCTGCCTGGTTCCCATGTCCTGTATGTGTTGCTGCCTGGTTTCCCATGTCCTGTATGTGTTGCTGCCTGGTTTCCCATGTCCTGTATGTGTTGCTGCCTGGTTCCATGTCCTGTATGTGTTGCTGCTGCCTGGTTCCCATGTCCTGTTAATGTGTTGCTGCCTGGTTCCCATGTCCTGTATGTGTTGCTGCTGCCCTGGTTCCCATGTCCTGTATGTGTTGCTGCTGCCTCGTTCCCATGTCTGTATGTGTGCTGCCTGGTTCCCATCTCCTGTATGTGTTACTGCCTGGTTCCCATGTCCTGTATGTGTTGCTGCCTGGTTCCATGTCCTGTATGTGCTGCTGCTGGTTCCCATGTCCTGTAAAGTGTTGCTGCCTGGTTCCCATGTCCTGTATGTGTTGCTGCCTGGTTCCCATGTCCTGTATGTGCTGCTGCTGCCTGGTTCCCATGTCCTGTATGTGTTGCTGCCTGGTTCCCATGTCCTGTATGTGTTGCTGCTGCCTGGTTCCCATGTCCCTGTATGTGTTGCTGCCTGGTTCCCATGTCCTGTATGTGTTGCTGCTGCCTGGTTCCCATGTCCTGTATGTGTTGCTGCTGCCTGGTTCCCATGTCCGGTATGTGTTGCTGCCTGGTTCCCATGTCCTGTATGTGTTTGCTGCTGCCTGGTTCCCATGTCCCTGTATGTGTTGCTGCCTGGTTCCCATGTCCTGTATGTGTTGCTGCCTGGTTCCCATGTCCTGTATGTGCTGTTGCTGCCTGGTTCCCATGTCCTGTATGTGTTGCTGCCTGGTTCCCATGTCCTGTATGTGTTGCTGCTTGCCTGGTTCCCATGTCCTGTATGTGTTGCTGCCTGGTTCCCATGTCCTGTATGTGTTGCTGCCTGGTTCCCATGTCCTGTATGTGTTGCTGCTGCCTGGTTCCCATGTCCTGTATGTGTTGGTGCTGGTTCCCATGTCCTGTATGTGTTGCTGCCTGGTTCCCATGTCCTGTATGTGTTGCTGCTGCCTGGTTCCCATGTCCTGTATGTGTTGCTGCTGCCTGGTTCCCATGTCCTGTATGTGTTGCTGCCCTGGTTTCCCATGTCCTGTATGTGTTGCTGCCTGGTTCCCATGTCCTGTATGTGTTGCTGCCTGGTTCCATGTCCTGTATGTGTTGCTGCCTGGTTCCCCCATGTCCTGTATGCGTTGCTGCCTGGTTCCCATGTCCTGTATGTGTTGCTGCCTGGTTCCCATGTCCTGTATGTGTTGCTGCTGGTTCCCATGTCCTGTAATGTGTTGCTGCCTGGTTCCCATGTCCTGTATGTGTTGCTGCCTGGTTCCCATGTCCTGTATGTGTTGCTGCCTGGTTCCCATGTCCTGTAATGCGTTGCTGCCTGGTTCCCATGTCCTGTATGTGTTGCTGCCGTGGTTCCCAATGTCCTGTATTGTTGCTGCTGGCCTGGGTTCCCATCGTCCTGTATGGTGTTGCTGCCTGGTTCCCATGTCCTGTATGTGTTGCTCTTGCCCTGCGTTCCCATGTCCCTGTATGTGTTGCTGCATGGTTCCCATGCCCCTGTTATGTGCTGCTGCTGCCTGGTTCCCATGTCCCTGTAAAGTGTGTTGCTGCCTGGTTCCCATGCCCCTGTATGTGTTGCTGCTGCCTGGTCATAAAGGTATGGTTATGGTTATAGGTTTGGTTATAGTGTTGCGTTTATATGTTTGGTTATAGAGTTATGGTTTAGGAGTTATGGTTATAGATTTGGTTATAGAGTTATTGGTTTTAGAGTTATGGTTATAGATTTGGTTATAGAGTTATGGTTATAGGAGTTATGGTTGATATGTTTGGGTTTAGAGTTATGGTTATAGAGTTATGGTTTTAGAGTTATGGTTATAGATTTGTTATAGAGTTATGGTTTTAGAGTTATGTTATAGATTTGGTTATAGAGTTATGGTTATAGAGTTATGGTTATAGGTTTGGTTATAGAGTTATGGTTATAGGTTTGGTTATAGAGTTATGGTTATAGTTATAGATTTGGTTATATAGTTATGGTTAAAGAGTTATGGTTATAGGTTTGGTTATAGAGTTATGGTTATAGATTGAGTTATAGAGTTATGGTTATAGGTTTGGTTATAGTGTTATGGTTATGGGTTTGGTTATAGAGTTATGGTTATAGAGTTATAGTTAATAGGATTGGTTATAGAGTTATAGTTATGGTTATAGAGTTATGGTTATAGAGTTATGGTTATGGGTTTGGTTATAGAGTTATGGTTATAGGTTTGGTTATAGAGTTATGGGAATAGAGTTATAGTTATAGGTTTGGTTATAGAGTTATGGTTATAGTGTTATAGTTATGGTTATAGGTTTGGTTATAGAGTTACGGTTATAGAGTTATAGTTATAGGTTTGGTTATAGAGTTATGGGTTATAGGTTTGGTTATAGAGTTACGGTTATAGAGTTATAGTTATAGGTTTGGTTATAGAGTTATGGTTATAGAGTTATAGTTATGGTTATAGGTTTGGTTATAGAGTTATAGATTTGGTAAAAGGTTTATTTATAGAGTTATGGTTATAGGTTTGGTTATAGAGTTACGGTTATAGAGTTATAGAATTAGGGTTATAGAGTTATGGTTATAGAGTTTATAGTTATAGGATTGGTTATAGAGTTATGGTTATGGGTTTAGTTATAGGAGTTATGGTTATAGGTTTGGTTATAGAGTTATGGTTATAGAGTTATAGGTTTGGTTATAGAGTTATGGTTATAGAGTTATAGTTATGGTTATAGGTTTGGTTATAGAGTTATGGTTATGGTAATAGAGTTATGGTTATAGAGTTATGGTTATAGAGGTATGGTTATAGAGTATGGTTATGTAGTTATGGTTATAGAGTTATGGTTATGGTTATAGAGTTATGGTTATGGTTATAAGTTATTATAGAGTTATGGTTATGGTTATAGAGTTATGGTTATAGAGTTATGGTTATAGAGTTATGTTATAGAGTTATGGTTACGTTATAGAGTTATGGTTATAGAGTTATGGTTATAGAGTTATGGTTATGGTTATAGAGTTATGGGTTATAGAGTTATGGTTATGGTTATAGAGTTATGGTTATAGAGTTATGGTTATAGAGTTATGGTTATAGAGTTATGGTTATAGAGTTATGGTTATGGTTATAGAGTTACGGTTATAGAGTTATGGTTATAGAGTTATGGTTACGTTATAGAGTTATGGTTATAGAGTTATGTTATAGAGTTATGGTTATAGAGTTATGGTTATAGAGTTATGGTTACGTTATAGAGTTATGGTTATAGAGTTATGGTTATAGAGTTATGGTTATGGTTA
>NW_022265347.1:490000-500000 GCF_002021735.2 Oncorhynchus kisutch
TTATTAATGTAATGTGTATGGGGGGAATGCTCTGTGACAGGTTATTAATGTAATGTGTATGGGGGGGGGGAATGATCTGTGACAGGTTATTAATGTAATGTGTATGGGGGGAATGCTCTGTGACAGGTTATTAATGTAATGTGTATGGGGGGGGGCATGCTCTGTGACAGGTTATTCATGTAATGTGTATGGGGGGAATGCTCTGTGACAGGTTATTAATGTAATGTGTATGGGGGGGAATGATCTGTGACAGGTTATTAATGTAATGTGTATGGGGGGAATGCTCTGTGACAGGTTATTAATGTAATGTGTATGGGGGGGGTGCTCTGTGACAGGTTATTCATGTAATGTGTATGGGGGGGGGGATGCTCTGTGGCAGGTTATTAATGTCATGTGTATGGGGGGAATGCTCTGTGACAGGTTATTAATGTAATGTGTATGGGGGGGAATGCTCTGTGACAGGTTATTAATGTAATGTGTATGGGGGAATGCTCTGTGACAGGTTATTAATGTAATGTGTATGGGGGGGATGCTCTGTGACAGGTTATTAATGTAATGTGAATGGGGGGGGGATGCTCTGTGACAGGTTATTAATGTAATGTGTATGGGGGGAATGCTCTGTGACAGGTTATTAATGTAATGTGTATGGGGGGGGGAATGCTCTGTGACAGGTTATTAATGTAATGTGAATGGGGGAATGCTCTGTGACAGGTTATTCATGTAAGTGTATGGGGGGGAATGCTCTGTGACAGGTTATTAATGTAATGTGTATGGGGGGAATGCTCTGTGACAGGTTATTAATGTAATGTGTATGGGGGGGGATGCTCTGTGACAGGTTATTAATGTAATGTGAATGGGGGGGGGGGGGGGTGCTCTGTGACAGGTTATTAATGTAATGTGTATGGGGGGAATGCTCTGTGACAGGTTATTAATGTAATGTGAATGGGGGGGATGCTCTGTGGACAGGTTATTAATGTAATGTGTATGGGGGGAATGCTCTGTGACAGGTTATTAATGTAATGTGTATGGGGGGAATTCTCTGTGACAGGTTATTAATGTAATGTGTATGGGGGGGAATGCTCTGTGACAGGTTATTAATGTAATGTGTATGGGGGGGGGGAATGCTCTGTGACAGGTTATTAATGTAATGTGTATGGGGGAATGCTCTGTGACAGGTTTATTAATGTAATGTGTATGGGGGAATGCTCTGTGACAGGTTATTAATGTAATGTGTATGGGGGGGGATGCTCTGTGACAGGTTATTAATGTAATGTGTATGGGGGGAATGCTCTGTGACAGGTTATTAATGTAATGTGTATGGGGGGGGGGGGGTGCTCTGTGACAGGTTATTCATGTAATGTGTATGGGGGGGAATGCTCTGTGACAGGTTATTCATGTAATGTGTATGGGGGGGAATGCTCTGTGACAGGTTATTCATGTAATGTGTATGGGGGGAATGCTCTGTGACAGGTTATTAATGTAATGTGTATGGGGGGAATGCTCTGTGACAGGTTATTAATGTAATGTGTATGGGGGGGGGGAATGCTCTGTGACAGGTTATTAATGTAATGTGTATGGGGGGAATGCTCTGTGACAGGTTATTAATGTAATGTGTATGGGGGGGGGGGAATGCTCTGTGACAGGTTATTAATGTAATGTGTATGGGGGGAATGCTCTGTGACAGGTTATTAATGTAATGTGTATGGGGGGGGTGCTCTGTGACAGGTTATTAATGTAATGTGTATGGGGGGGGAATGCTCTGTGACAGGTTATTAATGTAATGTGTATGGGGGGAGTGCTCTGTGACAGGTTATTAATGTAATGTGTATGGGGGGAATGCTCTGTGACAGGTTATTAATGTAATGTGTATGGGGGGAATGCTCTGTGACAGGTTATTAATGTAATGTGTATGGGGGGGGAATGCTCTGTGACAGGTTATTAATGTAATGTGTATGGGGGGGGGGAGTGCTCTGTGGCAGGTTATTAATGTAATGTGTATGGGGGGGGGGATGCTCTGTGACAGGTTATTAATGTAATGTGTATGGGGGGGGAATGCTCTGTGACAGGTTATTAATGTAATGTGTATGGGGGGGATGCTCTGTGACAGGTTATTAATGTAATGTGTATGGGGGGGGGGGAATGCTCTGTGACAGGTTATTAATGTAATGTGTATGGGGGGGGAATGCTTCTGTGACAGGTTTATTCATGTAATGTGTATGGGGGGGATGCTCTGTGACAGGTTATTAATGTAATGTGTATGGGGGGAATGCTCTGTGACAGGTTTTAATGTAATGTGTATGGGGGGAATGCTCTGTGACAGGTTATTAATGTAATGTGTATGGGGGGAATGCTCTGTGACAGGTTATTAATGTAATGTGTATGGGGGGAGGGAATGCTCTGTGACAGGTTATTAATGTAATGTGTATGGGGGGAATGCTCTGTGACAGGTTATTAATGTAATGTGTATGGGGGGATGCTCTGTGACAGGTTATTAATGTAATGTGTATGGGGGGAATGCTCTGTGGCAGGTTATTAATGTAATGTGAATGGGGGGGGGGGGAATGCTCTGTGACAGGTTATTCATGTAATGTGTATGGGGGGAATGCTCTGTGACAGGTTATTCATGTAATGTGTATGGGGGGGAATGCTCTGGTGACAGGTTATTAATGTAATGTGTATGGGGGGGGAGTGCTCTGCTGACAAGGTTATTAATGTTAATGTGAATGGGGGGGAATGCTCTGTGACAGGTATTAATGTAATGTGAATGGGGGGGGGGGTGGGTGCTCTGTGACAGGTATTAATGTAATGTGTATGGGGGGAATGCTCTGTGACAGGGTATTAATGTAATGTGAATGGGGGAGATGCTCTGTGACAGGTTATTAAGTAATGTGTATGGGGGGGAATGCTCTGTGACAGGTTATTAATGTAATGTGTATGGGGGGAATTTCTCTGTGACAGGTTATTAATGTAATGTGTATGGGGGGGGGGAATGCTCTGTGACAGGTTATTAATGTAATGTGTATGGGGGGGGGGAATGCTCTGTGACAGGTTATTAATGTAATGTGTATGGGGGACTGCTCTGTGACAGGTTATTAATGTAATGTGTATGGGGGAATGCTCTGTGACAGGTTATTAATGTAATGTGTATGGGGGGGGATGCTCTGTGACAGGTTATTAATGTAATGTGTATGGGGGGAATGCTCTGTGACAGGTTATTAATGTAATGTGTATGGGGGGGGGGTGCTCTGTGACAGGTTATTCATGTAATGTGTATGGGGGGGAATGCTCTGTGACAGGTTATTCATGTAATGTGTATGGGGGGGAATGCTCTGTGACAGGTTATTCATGTAATGTGTATGGGGGGAATGCTCTGTGACAGGTTATTAATGTAATGTGTATGGGGGGAATGCTCTGTGACAGGTTATTAATGTAATGTGTATGGGGGGGGGGGAATGCTCTGTGACAGGTTATTAATGTAATGTGTATGGGGGAATGCTCTGTGACAGGTTATTAATGTAATGTGTATGGGGGGGGGAATGCTCTGTGACAGGTTATTAATGTAATGTGTATGGGGGGGGGGGGGAATGCTCTGTGACAGGTTATTAATGTAATGTGTATGGGGGGAATGCTCTGTGACAGGTTATTAATGTAATGTGTATGGGGGGGGGGTGCTCTGTGACAGGTTATTAATGTAATGTGTATGGGGGGGGGGAATGCTCTGTGACAGGTTATTAATGTAATGTGTATGGGGGGAGTGCTCTGTGACAGGTTATTAATGTAATGTGTATGGGGGGAATGCTCTGTGACAGGTTATTAATGTAATGTGTATGGGGGGAATGCTCTGTGACAGGTTATTAATGTAATGTGTATGGGGGGGGAATGCTCTGTGACAGGTTATTAATGTAATGTGTATGGGGGGGGGGAGTGCTCTGTGGCAGGTTATTAATGTAATGTGTATGGGGGGGGGGATGCTCTGTGACAGGTTATTAATGTAATGTGTATGGGGGGGGAATGCTCTGTGACAGGTATTAATGTAATGTGTATGGGGGGGATGCTCTGTGACAGGTTATTAATGTAATGTGTATGGGGGGGGGGGGAATGCTCTGTGACAGGTTATTAATGTAATGTGTATGGGGGGGGAATGCTCTGTGACAGGTTATTCATGTAATGTGTATGGGGGGGATGCTCTGTGACAGGTTATTAATGTAATGTGTATGGGGGGGAATGCTCTGTGACAGGTTTTTAATGTAATGTGTATGGGGGGAATGCTCTGTGACAGGTTATTAATGTAATGTGTATGGGGGGGGGGGAATGCTCTGTGACAGGTTATTAATGTAATGTGTATGGGGGGGAATGCTCTGTGACAGGTTATTAATGTAATGTGTATGGGGGGGAATGCTCTGTGACAGGTTATTAATGTAATGTGTATGGGGGGGGGGAATGCTCTGTGACAGGTTATTAATGTAATGTGTATGGGGGGGATGCTCTGTGACAGGTTATTAATGTAATGTGTATGGGGGAATGCTCTGTGACAGGTTATTAATGTAATGTGTATGGGGGGGATGCTCTGTGACAGGTTATAATGTAATGTGAATGGGGGGGGGATGCTCTGTGACAGGTTATTAATGTAATGTGTATGGGGGGGAATGCTCTGTGACAGGTTATTAATGTAATGTGTATGGGGGGGGAATGCTCTGTGACAGGTTATTAATGTAATGTGAATGGGGGAATGCTCTGTGACAGGTTATTCATGTAATGTGTATGGGGGGGAATGCTCTGTGACAGGTTATTAATGTAATGTGTATGGGGGGAATGCTCTGTGACAGGTTATTAATGTAATGTGTATGGGGGGGGATGCTCTGTGACAGGTTATTAATGTAATGTGAATGGGGGGGGGGGGTGCTCTGTGACAGGTTATTAATGTAATGTGTATGGGGGGGAATGCTCTGTGACAGGTTATTAATGTAATGTGAATGGGGGGATGCTCTGGTGACAGGTTATTAATGTAATGTGTATGGGGGGAATGCTCTGTGACAGGTTATTAATGTAATGTGTATGGGGGAATTCTCTGTGACAGGTTATTAATGTAATGTGTATGGGGGGGAATGCTCTGTGACAGGTATTAATGTAATGTGTACTGGGGGGGGGGGATGCTCTGTGACAGGTTATTAATGTAATGTGTATGGGGGAATGCTCTGTGACAGGTTATTAATGTAATGTGATGGGGGAATGCTCTGTGACAGGTTATTAATGTAATGTGTATGGGGGGGGGATGCTCTGTGACAGGTTATTAATGTAATGTGTATGGGGGGAATGCTCTGTGACAGGTTATTAATGTAATGTGTATGGGGGGGGGGGGGTGCTCTGTGACAGGTATTCATGTAATGTGTATGGGGGGGAATGCTCTGTGACAGGTTATTCATGTAATGTGTATGGGGGGGAATGCTCTGTGACAGGTTATTCATGTAATGTGTATGGGGGGAATGCTCTGTGACAGGTTATTAATGTAATGTGTATGGGGGGGAATGCTCTGTGACAGGTTATTAATGTAATGTGTATGGGGGGGGGGAATGCTCTGTGACAGGTTATTAATGTAATGTGTATGGGGGGGGGAATGCTCTGTGACAGGTTATAATGTAATGTGTATGGGGGGGGGGGGGGAATGCTCTGTGACAGGTTATTAATGTAATGTGTATGGGGGGGAATGCTCTGTGACAGGTTATTAATGTAATGTGTATGGGGGGGGGTGCTCTGTGACAGGTTATTAATGTAATGTGTATGGGGGGGGAATGCTCTGTGACAGGTTATTAATGTAATGTGTATGGGGGGAGTGCTCTGTGACAGGTTATTAATGTAATGTGTATGGGGGGGAATGCTCTGTGACAGGTTATTAATGTAATGTGTATGGGGGGAATGCTCTGTGACAGGTTATTAATGTAATGTGTATGGGGGGGGAATGCTCTGTGACAGGTTATTAATGTAATGTGTATGGGGGGGGGGAGTGCTCTGTGGCAGGTTATTAATGTAATGTGTATGGGGGGGGGGATGCTCTGTGACAGGTTATTAATGTAATGTGTATGGGGGGGGAATGCTCTGTGACAGGTTATTAATGTAATGTGTATGGGGGGGATGCTCTGTGACAGGTTATTAATGTAATGTGTATGGGGGGGGGGAATGCTCTGTGACAGGTTATTAATGTAATGTGTATGGGGGGGGAATGCTCTGTGACAGGTTATTCATGTAATGTGTATGGGGGGGGATGCTCTGTGACAGGTTATTAATGTAATGTGTATGGGGGGAATGCTCTGTGACAGGTTTTTAATGTAATGTGTATGGGGGGGAATGCTCTGTGACAGGTTATTAATGTAATGTGTATGGGGGGAATGCTCTGTGACAGGTTATTAATGTAATGTGTATGGGGGGGAATGCTCTGTGACAGGTTATTAATGTAATGTGTATGGGGGGAATGCTCTGTGACAGGTTATTAATGTAATGTGTATGGGGGATGCTCTGTGACAGGTTATTAATGTAATGTGTATGGGGGGAATGCTCTGTGGCAGGTTATTAATGTAATGTGAATGGGGGGGGGGGAATGCTCTGGACAGGTATTCATGTAATGTGTATGGGGGAATGCTCTGTGACAGGTTATTCATGTAATGTGTATGGGGGGGAATGCTCTGTGACAGGTTATTAATGTAATGTGTATGGGGGGGGAGTGCTCTGTGACAAGGTTATTCATGTAATGTGAATGGGGGGGAATGCTCTGTGACAGGTTATTAATGTAATGTGAATGGGGGGGGGGGGTGCTCCTTGTGACAGGTTATTAATGTAATGTGTATGGGGGGAATGCTCTGTGACAGGTTATTAATGTAATGTGAATGGGGGATGCTCTGTGACAGGTTATTAATGTAATGTGTATGGGGGGAATGCTCTGTGACAGGTATTAATGTAATGTGTATGGGGGAGGGAAGGGAATTTCTCTGTGACAGGTTATTAATGTAATGTGTATGGGGGGGGGGAATGCTCTGTGACATGCGTTATTAATGTAATGTGTATGGGGGGGGGAATGCTCTGTGACAGGGTATTAATGTAATGTGTATGGGGGAATGCTCTGTGACAGGTTATTAATGTAATGTGTATGGGGGAATGCTCTGTGACAGGTTATTAATGTAATGTGTATGGGGGGGGGATGCTCTGTGACAGGTTATTAATGTAATGTGTATGGGGGGAATGCTCTGTGACAGGTATTAATGTAATGTGTATGGGGGGGGGGTGCTCTGTGACAGGTTATTCATGTAATGTGTCTGGGGGGGAATGCTCTGTGACAGGTTATTCATGTAATGTGTATGGGGGGGAATGCTCTGTGACAGGTTATTCATGTAATGTGTATGGGGGGAATGCTCTGTGACAGGTTATTAATGTAATGTGTATGGGGGGAATGCTCTGTGACAGGTTATTAATGTAATGTGTATGGGGGGGGGGGAATGCTCTGTGACAGGTTATTAATGTAATGTGTATGGGGGAATGCTCTGTGACAGGTTATTAATGTAATGTGTATGGGGGGGGAATGCTCTGTGACAGGTTATTAATGTAATGTGTATGGGGGGGGGGGGAATGCTCTGTGACAGGTTATTAATGTAATGTGTATGGGGGAATGCTCTGTGACAGGTTATTAATGTAATGTGTATGGGGGGGGGGTGCTCTGTGACAGGTTATTAATGTAATGTGTATGGGGGGGGAATGCTCTGTGACAGGTTATTAATGTAATGTGTATGGGGGGGAGTGCTCTGTGACAGGTTATTAATGTAATGTGTATGGGGGAATGCTCTGTGACAGGTTATTAATGTAATGTGTATGGGGGGAATGCTCTGTGACAGGTTATTAATGTAATGTGTATGGGGGGGGAATGCTCTTGTGACAGGTTATTAATGTAATGTGTATGGGGGGGGGAGTGCTCTGTGGCAGGTTATTAATGTAATGTGTATGGGGGGGGGGGATGCTCTGTGACAGGTTATTAATGTAATGTGTATGGGGGGGGAATGCTCTGTGACAGGTTATTAATGTAATGTGTATGGGGGGGATGCTCTGTGACAGGTTATTAATGTAATGTGTATGGGGGGGGGGGGAATGCTCTGTGACAGGTTATTAATGTAATGTGTATGGGGGGGAATGCTCTGTGACAGGTTATTCATGTAATGTGTATGGGGGGGATGCTCTGTGACAGGTTATTAATGTAATGTGTATGGGGGGAATGCTCTGTGACAGGTTTTAATGTAATGTGTATGGGGGGAATGCTCTGTGACAGGTTATTAATGTAATGTGTATGGGGGGGGGGGGAATGCTCTGTGACAGGTTATTAATGTAATGTGTATGGGGGGGGAATGCTCTGTGACAGGTTATTAATGTAATGTGTATGGGGGGAATGCTCTGTGACAGGTTATTAATGTAATGTGTATGGGGGGGGGGATGCTCTGTGACAGGTTATTAATGTAATGTGTATGGGGGGGATGCTCTGTGACAGGTTATTAATGTAATGTGTATGGGGGAATGCTCTGTGACAGGTTATTAATGTAATGTGTATGGGGGGAATGCTCTGTGACAGGTTATTAATGTAATGTGTATGGGGGGGGGGGGAATGCTCTGTGACAGGTTATTAATGTAATGTGTATGGGGGGAATGCTCTGTGACAAGGTTACACATCATGTCATTAGAGCTAGATAGGTCAACCACCAAGACAAGACACATGGGTTTCTTAGACTCCCAAATAGCACCCTACATGCCCTGGTCTACAGTAGTGCACTATATAGGGAATAGGGCCCTGGTCTAAAGTAGTGCACTATATAGGGAATAGGGCCCTGGTCTAAAGTAGTGCACTATATATGGAATAGGGCCCTGGTCTAAAGTAGTACCACTATATAGGGAATAGGGCTCTGGTCTATAGTAGTACCACTATATAGGGAATAGGGCTCTGGTCTATAGTAGTACCACTATATAGGGAATAGGGCTCTGGTCTATAGTAGTACCACTATATAGGGAATAGGGCTCTGGTCTATAGTAGTACCACTATATAGGGAATAGGGCTCTGGTCTATAGTAGTACCACTATATAGGGAATAGGGCTCTGGTCTATAGTAGTACCACTATATAGGGAATAGGGCTCTGGTCTATAGTAGTACCACTATATAGGGAATAGGGCCCTGGTCTATAGTAGTACCACTATATAGGGAATAGGGCTCTGGTCTATAGTAGTACCACTATATAGGGAATAGGGCTCTGGTCTATAGTAGTACCACTATATAGGGAACAGGGCTCTGGTCTATAGTAGTACCACTATATAGGGAATAGGGCTCTGGTCTATAGTAGTACCACTATATAGGGAATAGGGTACCATTTGGGACATAACCATGCACTGTATATACAGTACCAGTCAAAGGTTTGGACAGACCTACTCATGAAAGTTCTTTTTTTGACTAATTTGGACTATTTTCTACATTGTAGAATAATAGTGAAGACATCAAAATGATGAAATAACACGTATGGAATTATATAGTAACCAACAAAGTGTTAACAAATTCTTCAAAGTAGCCGCCCTTTGCCTTGATGACAGCTTTGCACACCCATGACAATCTCTCAACCAGCTTCATGAGGTAGTTACCTCGAATGCATTTCAATGAATAGCTGTGCATTGTTAAAAGATCATTTGTGAAATTTCTTTCCTTCTTAATTTGTTTGAGCAAAACTGTGTTGTGACAAGGTAGGTGTGGTATATAGAAGATAGCCCTATTTGGTAAAAGACCAAGTCCATATTACGGCAAGAGCAGCTCAAATAAGCAAAGAGAAACGACAGTCCATCATTACTTTAAGACATGAAGGTCAGTCAATCTGGAAAATGTCAAGCGCTATAATTACACTGGCTCTCATGAGGCCCGCCACATGAGGACTGATCATTAGAGTTACCAGCCTCAGAAATTACAGCCCAAATAAATGACACATCTCAACAT
>NW_022265347.1:505000-511072 GCF_002021735.2 Oncorhynchus kisutch
GAACCTATCAGCATCACACTGAGGTACAGCTTGTTCCTGGGTTGCTATGGTGAGGTAGAACTATGTTCTGAACCAGAATCACACTGAGATACAGCTTGTTCCTGGGTCGCTATGGTGAGGTAGAACTCTTTGTTCTGAACCTATCACCATCACACTGAGGTACAGCTGGGATAACACACACACACACACACACACACACACACACACACACACACACACACACACACACACACACACACACACACACACACACACACACACACACACACACACACACACACACACACACACACACACACACACACACAGCTGGATGAACACAGCTTGTAGAATTCCACCGGACTATATTACATGTTATTGGAAAATCAACCAGGGTTCACTGTCTGTACAACACACACACACACACACACACACACACACACACACACACACACCGAGGGTTTTTTCCACTGCTCTGTCCTGTCGTCCAGGCCTTTATAGTACCGATAGTGCTGGTTAAGGATTAACCTAGTATCCTGGTTAACTGGCACAGAACAGTGTGTGACCTGTTCTTACAATCAGTGCAACGGATGTTTACATTTATGGTGGGTGGAGCGGCCATATTGGGTGGACCGTCTGGATCAATTAGGTCCCAGCTAATCACAGCTGGGCTGGACTCATTGGTTTGAGAGCCAATAAGAGTGGAGCTAGTGGGCCCTAACAGTGGATAATAAGAGTGGAGCTAGTGGGCCCTAACAGTGGATAATAAGAGTGGAGCTAGTGGGCCCTAACAATGGATAATAAGAGTGGAGCTAGTGGGCACTAACAGTGGATAATAAGAGTGGAGCTAGTGGGCCCTAACAGTGGATAATAAGAGTGGAGCTAGTGGGCCTTAACAGTGGATAATAAGAGTGGAGCTAGTGGGCCTTAACAGTGGATAATAAGAGTGGAGCTAGTGGGCCTTAACAGTTGATAATAAGAGTGGAGCTAGTGGGCCCTAACAGTGGATAATAAGAGTGGAGCTAATGGGCCCTAACAGTGGATAATAAGAGTGGAGCTAATGGGCCCTAACAGTGGATAATAAGAGTGGAGCTAATGGGCCCTAACAGTGGATAATAAGAGTGGAGCTAATGGGCCCTAACAGTGGATAATAAGAGTGGAGCTAGTGGGCCCTAACAGTGGATAATAAGAGTGGAGCTAGTGGGCCCTAACAGTGGATAATAAGAGTGGAGCTAGTGGGCCCTAACAGTGGATAATAAGAGTGGAGCTAGTGGGCCCTAACAGTGGGTAATAAGAGTGGAGCTAGTGGGCCCTAACAGTGGATAATATGAGTGGAGCTAGTGGGCCCTAACAGTGGATAATAAGAGTGGAGCTAGTGGGCCCTAACAGTGGATAATAAGAGTGGAGCTAGTGGGCCCTAACAGATATTTTGAGTCACCACTGGGCTGAACAAGGGTAGACAGGACAGGAGGACACGAGGACAGGGGGACAGGACAGGACAGAAGGACAGGACTTGACAGGACAGGAGGACAGGGGGACAGGACTTGACATGACAGGAGGACAGGATGGGACAGGAGGACAGGACAGGACATGACAGGAGGACAGGACAGAACAGGAGGACAGGGGGACAGGACAGGACAGGAGGACAGGACAGGAGGACAGGACAGGGGGACAGGACAGGGGGACAGGACAGGAGGACAGAACAGGAGGACAGGACAGGAGGAAAGGGGGACAGGACTTGACAGGAGGACAGGACAGGAGGACAGGACAGGGGGACAGGGCAGGAGGACAGGGGGACAGGACTTGACAGGAGGACAGGGGGACAGGACTTGAGAGGAGGACAGGACAGGAGGACAGGACAGGGGGACAGGACTTGACATGACAGGAGGACAGGACGGGACAGGAGGACAGGACAGGACAGGACAGGACATGACAGGAGGACAGGACAGGACGGGACAGGATGGGACAGGAGGACAAGACAGGAGAACCCAGACTGAGAACACTAACCCTAACCCACTGAACCCAGACTGATATCACTAACCCAGACTGAGATCAGGGTTTTAAAAAGTCCTCATGGAAAATGTGCTAAATAAAGTCAAGTAAAAATAGTAACACAATACAATAACAATAAGGAGGCTATATCCAAGGAGTAACAGTCCTGGGAGTACCGGTCCTGAGAGTACCAGTCCTGAGAGTACCAGTCCTGAGAGTACCAGTCCTGAGAGTACCAGTCCTGGGAGTACCAGTCCTGGGAGTACCAGTCCTGAGAGTACCAGTCCTGGGAGTACCGGTCCTGGGAGTACCAGTCCTGAGAGTACCAGTCCTGAGAGTACCAGTCCTGAGAGTACCAGTTCTGGGAGTACCAGTCCTGGGAGTACCAGTCCTGGGAGTACCAGTCCTGGGAGTACCAGTCCTGAGAGTTCCAGTCCTGAGAGTACCAGTCCTGGGAGTACCGGTCCTGAGAGTACCGGTCCCGAGAGTACCAGTCCTGAGAGTACCAGTCCTGGGAGTACCAGTCCTGAGAGTACCGGTCCTGGTAGTACCGGTCCTGAGAGTACCGGTCCTGAGAGTACCAGTCCTGAGAGTACCAGTCCTGAGAGTACCAGTCCTGAGAGTACCGGTCCTGAGAGTACCAGTCCTGGGAGTACCAGTCCTGAGAGTACCAGTCCTGAGAGTACCAGTCCTGACAGTACCGGTCCTGAGAGTACCGGTCCTGAGAGTACCAGTCCTGAGAGTACCCGGTCCTGAGAGTACCAGTCCTGAGAGTACCAGTCCTGAGAGTACCAGTCCTGGGAGTACCAGTCCTGAGAGTACCGGTCCCGAGTCAATGTGCTG
Source organism: Oncorhynchus kisutch (assembly GCF_002021735.2). NCBI lineage: Eukaryota > Metazoa > Chordata > Actinopteri > Salmoniformes > Salmonidae > Oncorhynchus > Oncorhynchus kisutch. The sequence goes on from NW_022265347.1 coordinate 507,815, forward strand.
TGGTACGGGGTAGTCAGAGCAACGCACGGGTTAGTCAAAATGGCTCCTATTCCCTATATAGTGGTACTACTATAGACCAGAGCCCTATTCCCTATTTAGTGGCACTACTATAGACCAGAGCCCTGTTCCCTATATAGTGGTACTACTATAGACCAGAGCCCTATTCCCTATATAGTGGTACTACTATAGACCAGAGCCCTATTCCCTATATAGTGCACTACTATAGACCAGGGCCCTATTCCCTATATAGTGCACTACTATAGACCAGAGCCCTATTCCCTATATAGTGGTACTACTATAGACCAGGGCCCTATTCCCTATATAGTGCACTACTATAGACCAGGGCCCTATTCCCTATATAGTGGTACTACTATAGACCAGGGCCCTATTCCCTATATAGTGGTACTACTATAGACCAGAGCCCTATTCCCTACATAGTGGTACTATTATAGACCAGAGCCCTATTCCCTATATAGTGGTACTACTATAGACCAGAGCCCTATTCCCTATATAGTGCACTACTTTAGACCAGGGCCCTATTCCCTATATAATGTACTACTTTAGACCAGAGCCCTATTCCCTATATAGTGGTACTACTATAGACCAGGAGCCCCTATTCCCTATATAGTGGTACTACTATAGACCAGAGCCCTATTCCCTATATAGTGGTACTACTATAGACCAGAGCCCTATTCCCTATATAGTGCACTACTTTAGACCAGGGCCCTATTCCCTATATAGTGGTACTACTATAGACCAGAGCCCTATTCCCTATATAGTGCACTACTATAGACCAGAGCCCTATTCCCTATATAGTGTACTACTGGGAATAGGGTGCCATTTGGGACACAAAAGATAAGGAGCTGCCGGGCTGCTGGGGGAATTGGGGTTAGTAAGTTGAATGAAAGGTCAGTGAATGAAAGTGTGTGTGTGTGTCGGTGTGGTGTGTCGGTGTTTGTGTGTGTGTGTCGGTGTGTGTGTGTGTGTCGGTGTGTGTGTGTCGGTGTGTGTGTGTCGTGTGTGTGTGTGTGTCGGTGTGTGTGTGTGTGTCGGAGTGTGTGTGTCGGTGGTGGATGATAACGCGAGATAGATGTTACATAATTGGTTATGAAATATGTCCTAACTGCACAGTACAAGACAGACGATCCTGAGACAAGATGTGTTTCCTGATCCTGTTTACACCTCAAATATTATAGCTTTGATCTGATCTTACCTGATCTGATCTGATGTCTATAAACTTGTCGTGACATAAGAGAGAATGAGAGGACATGGACCATCACTGAATGGTGTTTCAGTGTCTGCTGTTTTGAGGTGATGGGAGGACATGGACTATATATAGGGCGTAGGGGGCACTTCGGGACGCAGGCTAAGTATTGGCTCTGGGAGCTAACGTGATTTTCCAGGTCTCAGTCAAGGTTACTGATCACACGATCAAGGTTCACTGAACCACCTACTGTACGTGGTTATCTAAGAGCGCAGGCAGTGACGGCATACAGGACTAGTGTACCAGGAGCGTCTCAGGCCATCGGTCAATAGGACAACCTAGTGCCACACCTCTACAAATCTCTCTCTTTCTCTAGCAGTCTCTCTTCCCAGTTCAATTCTATGAAGAGGCTTTCTTACCATGAAAAGTGAATGGATTTATAAGGCAGTGAAAATGATGACAACAACAACACAGCAACCATTGTATCTCCCTTCCTCCTCCATACACTCTTAGACAAAGGGTTATTTCTAGAACCTAAAAGGGTTCTTTGGCTGTTCCCAGAGGTGAACCCTTTGAAGAAACCTTCATGGTTCCATGAAGAACTCTTTCAACAGAGGCTAAAAAATATAGGACAAGCAGGGCAGTACGGAGCAGAACAGAGGCTAAAGATATAGGGACAAGCAGGCAGAACAGAGCAGAGCAGAGGAGAGCAGAGCAGAGGAGAGGAGAGCAGAGCAGAGGAGAGGAGAGCAGAACAGAGCAGAGCAGAACAGAGAAGAGCAGAGCAGAGCAAAACAGAGCAGAGCAGAGCAGAGCAGAACAGAACAGAGCAGAACAGAGCAGAGCAGAGGAGAGCAGAGGAGAGCAGAACAGATGAGAGCAGAGCAGAGCAGAGCAGAACAGAACAGAGCAGAGCAAAACAGAACTGAACTGAACAGAGCAGAGCAGAACTGAACAGAGCAGAGCAGAGCAGAACTGAACAGAGCAGAGCAGAACTGAACAGAGCAGAGCAGAGTACAACAGAGCAAAACAGAACTGAACTGAACAGAGCAGAGCAGAACTGAACAGAGCAGAGCAGAACTGAACAGAGCAGAGCAGCAGACAACAGAGCAAAACAGAACAGAACTGAGCAGAACAAAGCAGACAGAGCAGAACAGAGTAAGAGTACAACAGAGCAGAAACTGAGCAGAGCAGAACTGAACAGAGCAGAGCAGAACTGAACAGAGCAGAGCAGAGTACAACAGAGCAGAACAGAACAGAGCAGAACTGAACAGAGCAGAGCAGAGCAGAAAACAGAGCAGAGACAACAGAGCAGGCAGAACTGAACAGAGCAAAGCAAGCAGAGCAGAACTGGAACAGAGCAGTTCATTATGGTTTATCAACTAGTCTGTAGTAACATTATGGTTTCATCACTAGTCTGTAGTAACATTATGGTTTATCACTAGTCTGTAGAAACATTATGGTTTATCACTAGTCTGTAGTTAACATTATGGTTTATCACTAGTCTGTAGAAACATTATGTTTATCACTAGTCTGTAGAAATACATAGGTTATCACTAGTCTGTCTGTAGAACATTATGGTTCATCACTAGTCGTAGTAACATTATGGTTTATCACTAGTCTGTATAACATTATGGTTTATCACTAGTCTGTAGAAACATTATGGGTTTATCACTAGTCTGTCTGTAACAAAACATTATGGTTTATCACTAGTCTGTCTGTAGTAACATTATGGTTTATCACTAGTCTGTAAGTAAACATATGTTTATCACTAGTCTGTAGAACATTATGGTTTATCACTAGTCTGTCTGTAGTAACATTATGGTTTATCACTAGTCTGTAGAAAACATTATGGTTTATCACTAGTCTGTCTGTAGTAACATTATGGTTTATCACTAGTCTGTCTGTAGTAACATTATGGTTTATCACTAGTCCTGTAGTAACATTATGGTTTATCACTAGTCTGTCTGTAGTAACATTATGTTTACTCACTAGTCTGTAAGTAACATTATGGTTTATCACTAGTCTGTAGTAACATTATGGTTTATCACTAG
>NW_022265348.1:0-14672 GCF_002021735.2 Oncorhynchus kisutch
ACCACTACTACCAGTACCACTACCCTCACACCACCACCACTACTACCAGTACCACTACCCTCAACACCACATAACACTCACACCACCACCACTACTACCAGTACCACTACCCTCACACCACCACCACTACTACAGTACCACTACTCACACAACCAACACCCTAACACCACCACCACTACTACCAGTACCACTACCCTCACACCACCACCACTACTACCAGTACCACTACCCTCACAAACCCCACTACCCTTCACACCACCACCACTACTACCAGTACCACTACCCTCACAACCACCACCACTACTACCAGTACCACTACCCTCACACCACCACCACTACTACCAGTACCAACTACCCTCACACAACCACCACTACTACCAGTACCACACCCTCACACCACCACCACTACTACCAGTACCACTACCCTCACACCACCACACTACTACCAGTACCACTACCCTCACACCAACCACTACCATCACACCACCACCACTACTACCAGTACCACTACCCCACACCACACCACTACTACCAGTACCACTACCCTCACACCACCACTACCCTCACACCACCACCACTACTACCAGTACCACTACCCTCACACCACCACCCACTACTACCAGTACCACTACCCTCACACAACCACTACCCTCACACCACCACCACTACTACCAGTACCACTACCCTCACACCACCACTACCCTCACCCCCCCCCCACTCCTACCAGCACCACTACCCTCACACCACCACCACTACTACCAGTACCACTACCCTCACACCACCACCACTACTACCAGTACCACTACCCTACACACCACCACCACTACTACCAGTACCACTACCCTCACACCACCACCACTATACCAGTACCAAACCATCCACCACCACTACCCTCACACCACACCACTACTACCAGTACCACTACCCTCACACCACCACCACTACTACCAGTAAACTACCCATCACACCACCCACTACTACCAGTACCACTACCCTCACACCACCACTACCCTCACACCACCACCACTACTACCAGTACCACTACCCTCACACCACACCACTACTACCAGTACCACTACCTCACACCACACCACCACTACTACCAGTACACTACACTCCCACACCACCACCATACTACCAGTACCACTACCCTCACACCACCACCACTACTACCAGTACCACTACCTCACACCACCCACCACTACTACCAGTACCACTACCCTCACACCACCACTACCTCACACCCCACCACTACTACCAGTACTACCACTACCCTCACACCACCACCACTACTACCAGTACCACTACCCTCACACCACCACCACTACTACCAGTACCACTACCCCACACACACCACCACCACTACTACCAGTACCACTACCCTCACACCACCACCACTACTACCAGTACCACTACCCTCACACCACCACCTACCCTCACACCACCACCACTACTACCAGTACCACTACCCTCACACCACCACCACTACTACCAGTACCACTACCCTCACACCACCACCACTACTACCAGTACCACTACCCTCACACCACCACCACTACTACCAGTACCACTACCCTCACACCACCACCACTACTACCAGTACCACTACCTCACACCACCACCACTACTACCAGTACCACTACCCTCACACCACCACCACTACTACCAGTACCACTACCCTCACACCACCACTACCCTCACACCACCACCACTACTACCAGTACCACTACCCTCACACCACCAACACTACTACCAGTACCACTACCCTCACACCACCACTACCCTCACACCACCACCACTACTACCAGTACCACTACCCTCACACCACCACCACCACTACTACCACTACCCTCACACCACCACTACCCTCACACCACCACCACTACTACCAGTACCACTACCCTCACACACCCACCACTACTACCAGTACCACTACCCTCACACCACCACTACACCACACCACCACCACTACTACCAGTACCACTACCCTCACACCACCACACACTACTACCAGTACCACTACCTCACACCACCACCACTACTACCAGTACCACTACCCTCACACCACCACCACTACTACCAGTACCACTACCCTCACACCACCACCACTACTACCAGTACCACTACCCTCACACCACCACCACTACTACCAGTACCACTACCCTCACACCACCACTACCCTCACACCACCACCACTACTACCAGTACCACTACCCTCACACCACCACCACTACTACCAGTACCACTACCTCACACACACTACCCTCACCCACCACCACCACTACTACCAGTACCCACTACCTCACACCACCAACCACTACTACCAGTACCACTACCCTCACACCACCACTACCCTCACACCACCACCACTACTACAGTACCACTACCCCCTCACACCACCACCACTACTACCAGTACCACTACCCTCACACCACCACCACTACTACCAGTACCACTACCCTCACACCACCACCACTACTACAGTACCACTACTCACACCACCACCACTACTACCAGTACCACTACCCTACACCCACCACTACCCTCACACCACACTACCACACTACCAGTACCACTACCCTCACACCACCACCACTACTACCAGTACCACTACCCTCACACCACCACCTACCCTCAACCACCACCCACTACTACCAGTACCACTACCCTCACACCACCACCACTACTACCAGTACCACTACCCTCACACCACCACCACTACTACCAGTACCACTACCCCTCACCACCACCACCACTACTACCAGTACCACTACCCTCACACCACCACCACTACTACCACAGTACCACTACCCTCAAACCACCCCACCACCACCACTACCTCACACCACACCACTACTACCAGTACCACTACCCTCACACCACCACCACTACTACCAGTACAACTACCCTCACACCACCACCACTACTACCAGTACCACTACCCTCACACCACCACCACTACTACCAGTACCACTACCCTCACACCACCACACTACTACCAGTACACTACCCTCACACCACCACCACTACTACCAGTACCACTACCCTCACCCACCACCACTACTACCAGTACCACTACCCTCACACCACCACCACTACTACCAGTACCACTACCCTCACACCACCACTACCCTCACACCACCACACTACTACCAGTACCACTACCCTCACACACCACCACCACTACTACCACTAACATCACTCACACCACCACTACCCTCACACCACCACCACTACTACCACTAACCTCACACCACTAACACCACCACTACTACCAGTACCACTACCCTCACACACCACCACTACTACCAGTACCACTACCCTCACACCACCACTACCCTCACACCACCACCACTACTACCAGTACCACTACCCTCACACCACCACCACTACTACCAGTACCACTACCCTCACACCACCACCACTACTACCAGTACCACTACCCTCACACCACCACCACTACTACCAGTACAACTACCCTCACACCACCACACTACTACCAGTACCACTACCCTCACACCACCACCACTACTACCAGTACCACTACCCTCACACCACCACTACCCTCACACCACCACCACTACTACCAGTACCACTACCCTCACACCACCACCACTACTACACCAGTACCACTACCCCACACCACCACCACTACTACCAGTACCACTACCTCACACCACCACCACTACTACCAGTACCACTACCCTCACACCACCACCACTACTACCAGTACCACTACCCTCACACCACACCACTACTACCAGTACCACTACCCTCACACCACCACCACTACTACCAGTACCACTACCCTCACACCACCACCATACTACCAGTACCACTACCCTCACACCACCACCACTACTACCAGTACACTACCCTCACACCACCACTACCCTCACACCACCACCACTACTACCAGTACCACTACCCTCACACCACCACCACTACTACCAGTACCACTACCTCACACCACCACTACCCTCACACCACCACCACTACTACCAGTACCACTACCCTCACACCACCACGAACTACTACCAGTACCACTACCCTCACACCACCACTACCCTCACACCACCACCACTACTACCAGTACCACTACCCTCACACCACCACCACTACTACCAGTACAACTACCCTCACACCACCACCACTACTACCAGTACCACTACCCTCACACCACCACCACTACTACCAGTACCACTACCCTCACACCACCACCACTACTACCAGTACCACTACCCTCACACCACCACTACCCTCACACCACCACCACTACTACCAGTCCACTACCCTCACACCACCACCACTACTACCAGTAACTACCCTCACACACCACCACTACTACCAGTACCACTACCCTCACACCACCACCACTACTACCAGTACCACTACCCTCACACCACCACCACTACTACCAGTACCACTACCTCACACCACCACTACCCTCACACCACCACCACTACTACCAGTACCACTACCCTCACACCACCACCACTACTACCAGTACCACTACCCTCACACCACCACTACCCTCACACCACCACCACTACTACCAGTACCACTACCCTCACACCACCACCACTACTACCAGTACCACTACCCTCACACCACCACTACCCTCACCACCACCACCATACTACCAGTACCACTACCCTCACACCACCACACTACTACCAGTACCACTACCCTCACACCACCACCACTACTACCAGTACCACTACCCTCACACCACCACCACTACTACCAGTACCACTACCCTCACACCACCACACTACTACCAGTACCACTACCCTCACACCACCACCACTACTACCAGTACCACTACCTCACCACCACCACTACCCTCACACCACCACCACTACTACCAGTACCACTACCCTCACACCACCACCACTACTACCAGTACCACTACCCTCACCACCACACCACTACTACCAGTACCACTACCCTCACACCACCACCACTACTACCAGTACCACTACCCTCACCCCACCACCACCACTACTACCAGTACCACTACCCTCACACCACCACCACTACTACCAGTACCACTACCCTCACACCACCACCACTACTACCAGTACCACTACCCTCAAACCACCACCACTACTACCAGTACCACTACCCTCACACCACCACCACACTACCAGTACCACTACCCTCACACCACCACTACCCTCACACCACCACCACTACTACCAGTACCACTACCCTCACACCACCACCACTACTACCAGTACCACTACCCTCACACCACCACTACCCTCACACCACCACCACTACTACCAGTACCACTACCCTCACACCACCACCACTACTACCAGTACCACTACCCTCACACCACCACTACCCTCACACCACCACCACTACTACCAGTACCACTACCCTCACACCACCACCCACTAACCAGTACAACTACCTCACACCACCACCACTACTACCAGTACCACTACCCTCACACCACCACCACTACTACCAGTACCACTACCCTCACACCACCACCACTACTACCAGTACCACTACCCTCACACCACCACTACCCTCACACCACCACCACTACTACCAGTACCACTACCCTCACACCACCACCACTACTACCAGTACAACTACCCTCACACCACCACCACTACTACCAGTACCACTACCCTCACACCACCACCACTACTACCAGTACCACTACCCTCACACCACCACCACTACTACCAGTACCACTACCCTCACACCACCACTACCCTCACACCACTACCACTACTACCAGTACCACTACCCTCACACCACCACCACTACTACCAGTACCACTACCCTCACACCACCACTACCCTCACACCACCACACTACTACCAGTACCACTACCCTCACACCACCACCACTACTACCAGTACCACTACCCTCACACCACCACCACTATACCAACCAGACCATACCACTACCCTCACACCACCACCACTACTACCAGTACCACTACCCTCACACCACCACCACTACTACCAGTACCACTACCCTCACACCACCACTACCATCACACACCACCACTACTACCAGTACCACTACCCTCACACCACCACCACTACTAACAGTACCACTACCCTCACACCCCACCACTACTACCAGTACCACTACCCTCACACCACCACCACTACTACCAGTACCACTACCCTCACACCACCACCACTACTACCAGTACCACTACCCTCACACCACCACCACTACTACCAGTACCACTACCCTCACACCACCACCACTACTACCAGTACCACTACCCTCACAACACCACTACCCTCACACCACCACCACTACTACCAGTACCACTACCCTCACACCACCACTACTACCAGTACCACTACCCTCACACCACCACTACCCTCACACACCACCACTACTACCAGTACCACTACCCTCACCACCACCACTACCATCACACCACACCACTACTACCAGTACCACTACCCTCACACCACCACCACTACTACCAGTACCACTACCCTCACACCACCACCACTACTACCAGTACCACTACCCTCACACCACCACCACTACTACCAGTACCACTACCCTCACACCACCACCACTACTACCAGTACACTACCCTCACACCACCACCACTACTACCAGTACCACTACCCTCACACCACCACCACTACTACCAGTACCACTACCCTCACACACCACTACCCTCACACCACCACCACTACTACCAGTACCACTACCCTCACACCACCACCACTACTACCAGTACCACTACCCTCACACCACCACTACCCTCACACCACCACCACTACTACCAGTACCACTACCCTCACACCACCACCACTACTACCAGTACCACTACCCTCACACCACCACTACCCTCACCCCACCACCACTACTACCAGTACCACTACCCTCACACCACCACCACTACTACCAGTACCACTACCCTCACACCACCACCACTACTACCAGTACCACTACCCTCACACCACCACTACCCCACACACCACCACTACTACCAGTACCACTACCCTCACACCACCACCACTACTACCAGTACCACTACCCTCACACCACCACCACTACTACCAGTACCACTACCCTCACACCACCACCACTACTACACCAACCACTACCCTCACACCACCACCACTACTACCAGTAGTACCACTACCCTCACACCACCACCACTACTACCAGTACCACTACCTTCACACCACCACTACCCTCACACCACCACCACTACTACCAGTACCACTACCCTCACACCACCACCACTACTAACAGTACCACTACCCTCACACCACCACCACTACTACCAGTACCATACCCTCCACCACCCCACCACTACTACCAGTACCACTACCCTCACACCACCACCACTACTACCAGTACCACTACCCTCACACCACCACCACTACTACCAGTACCACTACCCTCACACCACCACCACTACTACCAGTACCACTACCCTCACACCACCACTACTACCAGTACCACTACCTCACACCACCACCACTACTACCAGTACCACTACCCTCACACCACCACTACCCTCACACCACCACCACTACTACCAGTACCACTACCCTCACACCACCACCACTACTACCAGTACCACTACCCTCACACCACCACTACCCTCACACCACCACCACTACTACCAGTACCACTACCCTCACACCACCACCACTACTACCAGTACCACTACCCTCACACCACCACTACCCTCACACCACCACCACTACTACCAGTACCACTACCCTCACACCACCACCACTACTACCAGTACAACTACCCTCACACCACCACCACTACTACCAGTACCACTACCCTCACACCACCACCACTGCTACCAGTACCACTACCCTCACACCACCACCACTACTACCAGTACCACTACCCTCACACCACCACTACCCTCACACCACCACCACTACTACCAGTACCACTACCCTCACACCACCACCACTACTACCAGTACAACTACCCTCACACCACCACCACTACTACCAGTACCACTACCCTCACACCACCACCACTACTACCAGTACCACTACCCTCACACCACCACCACTACTACCAGTACCACTACCCTCACCACCACCACTACCCTCACACCACCACCACTACTACCAGTACCACTACCTCACACCACCACCACTACTACCAGTACCACTACCCTCACACCACCACTACCCTCACACCACCACCACTACTACCAGTACCACTACCCTCACACCACCACCACTACTACCAGTACCACTACCCTCACACCACCACCACTACTACCAGTACCACTACCCCACACCACCACCACTACTACCAGTACCACTACCCTCACACCACCACCACTACTACCAGTACCACTACCCTCACACCACCACTACCATCACACCACCACCACTACTACCAGTACACTACCCTCACACCACCACCACTACTAACAGTACCACTACCCTCACACCACCACCACTACTACCAGTACCACTACCCTCACACCACCACCACTACTACCACTAACCTCACACCACTAACACCACCACTACTACCAGTACCACTACCCTCACACCACCACCACTACTACCAGTACCACTACCCTCACACCACCACCACTACTACCAGTACCACTACCCTCACACCACCACTACCCTCACACCACCACCACTACTACCAGTACCACTACCCTCACACCACCACCACTACTACCAGTATCACTACCCTCACACCACCACCACTACTACCAGTACCACTACCCTCACACCACCACCACTACTACCAGTACCACTACCCTCACACCACTACCCTCACACCACTACCACTACTACCAGTACCACTACCCTCACACCACCACCACTACTACCAGTACCACTACCCTCACACCACCACTACCCTCACACCACCACCACTACTACCAGTACCACTACCCTCACACCACCACCACTACTACCAGTACCACTACCCTCACACCACCACCACTACTACCAGTACCACTACCCTCACACCACACCACTACTACCAGTACCACTACCCTCACACCACCACCACTACTACCAGTACCACTACCCTCACACCACCACCACTACTACCAGTTACCACTACCCTCACACCACCACCACTACTACCAGTACCACTACCCTCACACCACCACTACCCTCACACCACCACCACTACTACCAGTACCACTACCCTCACACCACCACCACTACTACCAGTACCACTACCCTCACACCACCACTACCCTCACACCACCACCACTACTACCAGTACCACTACCCTCACACCACCACCACTACTACCAGTACCACTACCCTCACACCACCACTACCCTCACACCACCACCACTACTACCAGTACCACTACCCTCACACCACCACACCACTACTACCAGTACAAACTACCCTCACACCACCACCACTACTACCAGTACCACTACCCTCACATCACCACTACCCTCACACCACTACCACTACTACCAGTACCACTACCCTCACACCACCACCACTACTACCAGTACCACTACCCTCACACCACCACTACCCTCACACACCACCACTACTACCAGTACCACTACCCTCACACCACCACCACTACTACCAGTACCACTACCCACACCACCACCACTACTACCAGTACCACTACCCTCACACCACCACCACTACCTACCACTACTACCCACCAACACCACCACCACTACTACCGTACCACGACCCTCACACCACCACCACTACTACCAGTACCACTACCCTCACACACCACCACTACTACCAGTACCACTACCCTCACACACCACTACCCTCACACCACCACCACTACTACCAGTACCACTACCCTCACACCACCACCACTACTACCAGTACCACTACCCTCACACCACCACTACCCTCACACCACCACCACTACTACCGGTACCACTACCCTCACACCACCACCACTACTACCAGTACCACTACCCTCACACCACCACTACCCTCACACCACCACCACTACTACCAGTACCACTACCCTCACACCACCACCACTACTACCAGTACAACTACCCTCACACCACCACCACTACTACCAGTACCACTACCCTCACACCACCACCACTGCTACCAGTACCACTACCCTCACACCACCACCACTACTACCAGTACCACTACCCTCACACCACCACTACCCTCACACCACTACCACTACTACCAGTACCACTACCCTCACACCACCACCACTACTACCAGTACCACTACCCTCACACCACCACTACCCTCACACCACCACCACTACTACCAGTACCACAACCCTCACACCACCACCACTACTACCAGTACCACTACCCTCACACCACCACCACTACTACCAGTACCACTACCCTCACACCACCACCACTACTACCAGTACCACTACCCTCACACCACCACACTACTACCAGTACCACTACCCTCACACCACCACTACCCTCACACCACCACCACTACTACCAGTCCACTACCCTCACACCACCACCACTACTACCAGTACCACTACCCTCACACCACCACCACTACTACCAGTACCACTACCCTCACACCACCACCACTACTACCAGTACCACTACCCTCACACCACCACCACTACTACCAGTACCACTACCCTCACACCACCACCACTACTACCAGTACCACTACCCTCACACCACCACCACTACTACCAGTACCACTACCCTCACACCACCACTACCCTCACTCCACCACCACTACTACAAGTACCACTACCTCGCACCACCACCACTACCAGTAAACTACCCTCACACCACCACTACCCTCACACCACCACCACTACTACCAGTACCACTACCCTCACACCACCACCACTACTACCAGTACCACTACCCTCACACCACCACCACTACTACCAGTACCACTACCCTCCCACCACCACTACCCTCACACCACCACCACTACTACCAGTACCACTACCCTCACACCACCACCACTACTACCAGTACCACTACCCTACACACACCACCACTACTACCAGTACCACTACCCTCACACCACCACCACTACTACCAGTACAACTACCCTCACACCACCACCACTACTACCAGTACCACTACCTCACACCACCACACTACTACCAGTACCACTACCCTCACACCACCACTACCCTCACACCACCACCACTACTACCAGTACCACTACCCTCACACCACCACCACTACTAACAGTACCACTACCCTCACACCACCACCACTACTACCAGTACCACTACCCTCACACCACCACCACTACTACCAGTACCACTACCCTCACACCACCACCACTACTACCAGTACCACTACCCTCACACCACCACCACTACTAACCAGTACCACTACCCTCACACCACCACCACTACTACCAGTACCACTACCTCACACCACCACTACCCTCACACCACCACCACTACTACCAGTACCACTACCCTCACACCACCACCACTACTACCAGTATCACTACCCTCACAACACCACTACCCTCACACCACCACCACTACTACCAGTACCACTACCCTCACACCCACCACTACTACCAGTACCACTACCCTCACACTACCACTACCCTCACACACCACCACTACTACCAGTACCACTACCCTCACACCACCACCCCCTCACACCACCACCACTACTACCAGTACACTACCCTCACACCACCACCACCCTCACTACCAGTACCACTACCCTCACACCACCATCACCTCACACCACCACCACTACTACCAGTACCACTACCCTCACACCACCACCACCCTCACTACCAGTACCACTACCCTCACACCACCACCACCCCCCACACCACCCACCACCACTACCCTCACACCACCACCACCACTACTACCACCACTATTTACACCACCACGATCACCACTATCACCACCACTACCACCACCACCCTCATACCACCACCACTACCACCACTACAGTACCCTCACACCACCACCACTACTACCCCACACCACTACCACCATTACTATCATCACTACCAGCACCACTACCCTCACACCACCACTACTACCACCACTACAATCACCACTACAACACTACTACAACCCCTACCACCACTATTACAACCACCACCACTATTATCAAAACCACTACTACTACCACACCACTACCACCACCACCACCCAAACCCTTACATCACCACCACCTATACCACCACTACTACCATCACTACCACCACCACTGGCACTACTACCCTCATACTACCACCACTACTACCATCACTACCACCACCACTGGCACTACTACCCTCATACTACCACCACTACTACCACCCACTACTACCATCACTACCCACCACCACTGGCACTACTACCACTGCCTACTACCCTCATACTACCACCACTACTACCACCACCACCACCACTCTCTCTCACCCTCTCTCTTACCTCTCCCACCCTGATTTCCCCTCACACCCCTCACACCCCTACCACTTTCCCTTCTGTCACCCCACACTCCCACTCAGCTCTCTAACTCCTCCTACCTTCACACTACTGTGTCCCAATCACTGCCCTCTATGATAACCTTCTTCCTTTGCTCTTAGATGTTGATTTCTGGGCAGGCGGGCGGGGTGGGTCGACAGGCGAGCAGGTGGGTCGACAGGCGGGCGGGTCGACAGGCACACTGACACACACACAACATGACACACATACCATGACACACACACCATGACACACACACACCATGACACACAACAAACATGACACACACACCATGACACATCCACCATGACACACACCATGACACACCCACCATGACACACACAACATGACACACCCACCATGACACACACAACATGACACACACTTTGTCACTCTACCCCTGCCAGGACTGTTAATTACCTTGATTTAAATAATGCCTATAAATCACCCCCACAACACAGAGCACTCTGCTGATTGGATAATTATTGGATTAAACCACTGCCGTATGTAACATAATCACACACTCTCATCAGGTCTAAACCACCAGCGTGCACACGGAGCTGACTTATGTAATGTTTGGGGAAAAGCGTGGAGAGAAAGAACAATGGAGGGAACTCTCTCTTTTCTCCTCTCTCTCTCTCTCTTCTTTTTTTCTCTTGGGGAAAGTCAGATGGAATAGCAGGTTTCTCTCTCACTCTCACTCTCTCTCACTCTCACTCTCTCTCAGACCTAGACCATTGTTAGCAGCAAGCCCTGCTGCTGTGTTTGTATGGGGAGTCAGTTTTTTTCTTCTGAGTGGTGAAACATGTTGGGACTGGTTGTTTATGGGTGGTGTGAAACATGTTGGGACTGTGTTTGTATGGGTGGTGAAACATGTTGGGACTGTGTTTGTATGGGTGGTGAAACATGTTGGGACTGTGTTTGTATGGGTGGTGAAACATGTTGGGACTGTGTTTGTATGGGTGGTGAAACATGTTGGGACTGTGTTTGTATGGGTGGTGAAACATGTTGGGACTGTGTTTGTATGGGTGGTGAAACATGTTGGGACTGTGTTTGTATGGGTGGTGAAACATGTTGGGACTGTGTTTGTATGGGTGGTGAAACATGTTGGGACTGTGTTTGTATGGGTGGTTAAACATGTTGGGACTGTGTTGTATGGGTGGTGAAACATGTTGGGACTGTGTTGATGGGTGGGTGGTGAAACATGTTGGGACTGTGTTTGTATGGGTGGTGAAACATGTTGGGACTGTGTTTGTATGGGTGGTGAACATGTTGGGACTGTGTTTGTATGGGTGGTGAAACATGTTGGGACTGTGTTTGTATGGGTGGTGAAACATGTTGGGACTGTGGTTGTATGGGTGGTGAAAACATGTTGGGACTGTGTTTGTATGGGTGGTGAAACATGTTGGGACTGTGTTTGTATGGGTGGTGAAACATGTTGGGACTGTGTTTGTATGGGTGGTGAAACATGTTGGGACTGTGTTTGTATGGGTGGTGAAACATGTTGGGACTGTGTTTGTATGGGTGGTGAAACATGTTGGGACTGTGTTTGTATGGGTGGTGAAACATGTTGGGACTGTGTTGTATGGGTGGTGAAACATGTTGGGACTGTGTTTGGCCAGTGATGGCTGACTGCATTTGCACTTCAGTAATGGCTTCCTGCCTCTGACTCTTACACTAAAGGCAGGAGGGTAGCCCCACCAGTGGATCTGTAATGGATTGTACTAGAGGATCGGTCTTCCAGGGTGGATGTGGTAGGTCCCCAGGGCTCTCAGGTAGGCTCCAGGGCTGCAGTGGGCCCCTGGCCCCAGATTGAGTAAAGGTGAGCTGGGGAGCTGGCAGGGATGGCTCTCAGAGTCACCCAGAACCTCTGATCAGGTTTTTGGGTCTGGTTGCAAACCCTACAAACTCTAACCCTACAAACCCTTCGAACTCTAACCCTACTAACCCTACTAACCCTAACCTACTAACCCTACTAACCAGAACTCTACTAACCCTTCTAACCATAACTCTACTAACCCTTCGAACCAGAACGCTACTAACCCTTATAACCATAACTCTACTAACCCTACGAACCCTAACCCTACTAGCCCTCTAACCCTAACTCCACGAACCCTACTAACTCTAACTCTACTAACCCTTCGAACCCTTCTTACCCTACTAACTCTACTAACCATAACTCTACGAAACCTTCGAACCATAACGCAAATAACCCTTCTAACCCTAACTCTACTAACCCTACTAACTCTAAGCCTACTAACCCTACTAAC
>NW_022265349.1:0-14662 GCF_002021735.2 Oncorhynchus kisutch
AGCACTGTCAACAGACCCCATTATGACATCACAATGTAACGGAAGCCTTGCCATGATATCATTGCTGGTTCCATCTGACAAGCAACATTTAATTTCCACTCATTTCAATGATAGATCTCTCACAGAGATAGGTTAACCTTTCTGAACTACCGATTAAAAAGGAAAGAGGTTAAGTTCTTATTTTGAGAGTGTTAATATTTATCATCAATGGCTTATCGAGGGAGAAAATCAAGTTTTGTAAGGCTCATCAGTTTTTCAAACGTTTTTCCAAAAATATCACTGTTTATTTTGTGGTTTCATAGACATACAGTATGCCTACATCCATAAAATCTTTAGCTTACATTTTTTTTATGACACACTGTAGAAACTATTTTGCCTACTTCACTTCTGCTATACATTTCATACTGTACCATTGTGATCCAGGGCTATCAGGAGAGCTACCCAATCCCAGAGGGCCATCGTGGCTTCATCAGTGATGCCAGACTTCTGCAGATGCAGAGAGCTGAGAGAGAGGCCATGGAAGCAAAGCAAAGAAAGATAAGTGCTATCCATGAGAATTATGTCCGGACTGCTCTCATCGGGGTTGGCAGCACCTTCGCGCACCACTTCGTCCCCTCTATTCAGTGCATTCCGCGGCCGAAAGCTCCACCAAGGCCTTTGCCACGAAGGCTTGAACACATAGCTCTGGCCCCACTGAAGAACGTGGTGGGGGTGGACGGAGCCCAAGTTCGACCCGGATCTAAACTCTCTGGAGTCCATCCAGGTAAATAAATCATTCAGCAGCATTAGCGTGTGGCCTGTTCCCGTCCCTCCAACTGGAGCTCCCTCCAAGAGGGGCAAGAAGAAGAAGGGCAGGCGGGAGTCGAAGCCCTGAAAGTCCAGTCGGACCAAGGCTGTGCTGACAACAACGGACCCATTGACCTGATGAAGGAGGTGAGGGACATCGAGGCTCACCTGAAGGAGGAGGCCTGGAAGGTAGGATGGACTTCGAATTTATTGTAAATGTGAAAGTTTGCAGTTCAGAATTATACTTGGACCGATAAATTGCCAAAACAGATAGTTGTTCCATGTCTTAAAATCAAATCAAAATGTATTTGTCACATGTGCCGAACACAACAAGTGTGGCCCTTACCGTGAAACCAACAGTGCAGTTCAAGAAGAGTTAAGAAAATATTTCCCAAATAAACTTAAGTAAAAATTTATAATAATTAAAGTAACACAATGACATAACAATAACGAGGCTAAATACAGGGGGTATCGGTACCAAGTCAGTGTGCGGGGGTACAGGTTAGAAAGGATACTCTCTTTGACAGCATGATAGAATAGATCCTAGAATACAGGATCTCTCTGTATTAGTTTATGTATATACTAGTTCTATATGTATTTCTATGATGGGAGCATTCTTTTCTGGTCTATACCAAAGGTGGTACATGAGGTGAAGGCCGTGGGCAGGAGAAGTTTGGGCTCGGCCATGTCCATGGGGGAAATAGCCACCAGCTCTCTGGGAAGCCTGAGCTCAGTGGATATGAACACCCCTGCAGAGCTCCGTGACTACTTGTATGTTGGGACCCCGGGCAAAGTTGCGTGACAGCCCACCCAGGCCTGCCCCCCCTCCTATCAAGCCCAGGAGCAAACTGCCTCGGCCTATAAGGTTCCTTAGCTTGCCAAAGGCTGCCACCGGCTCAGGTCAGTCCCTCTCATGTACTCACACGAATGTAAATTAGACAGGGAGATGAAGCTAGGTAGATTGATAGAAAAACAGTAGGAAGGGAAGAGACACAAATGGCTTTAGCCCAGGGTCACACTTGATTTGCCTGTTTCACAGTGAGATAACCTTTACTCAAGGCTAATTGGACCCTTCTTCTGAACAGGGAGAGCACCAAAAAATATATGTGCTAAATTTAAAATGATATCATAATGAACTAGTGTTAAAAGCTACAAACAGATATGGAAATGAGTAAATACATAAATAAATACATACAGTTCATAGAGAGATAGATGTCTGCTGTCAACCCATAGACAAGATGGCAGCCAGTGAGCCAAAGGGTCAAATTAAGAACCAGGCCAGATTGCAGGCCCTGTCCAACCCAGAGCAGGCCCTGACTAAGACCTTCAAGCTGCTCCACTCTGCCTCTGATGACTGGTGAGCATTCACTGTAGACCAGACCAATGGAACTAGGCTAAAGGAAGCACAGTGTAGTGTCCTTGGAAATGTAGATTTGAGCTACAGAGCGTAGAAACTTCTGAATTTAAGAGACCAGAGTCCTAATTGATGAACGTCATTATAATTGTTTTTGGAAAATGTTGTGGAAAATGCTTACGTTTCTTTCACTGAATTGCAGGGAGAAGAAGATCGAGGGCTTGACCTCTCTCCGTGTGATGGCTCAGAACCAACATGGACATACTGATGCCTAAACTCCATGATATCTGCCTTGCCATTATAAATGAGGTAGCTGTATTCATTCACTGCCCTATTCATTCATCTGCACAATCTGCTACATTTGGAGAACAAGTCAAATTGTGTCATGTTTCTGATGTTCGTGGTTGTTCTGCTCAACATTAATAGCTGGGCCTGTGTGTGTTATTATGATTCAGGTGAAGAGAACCTGCGCTCTGCAGTGTCCTGTGCTGCCAATGGCCACACTGGGGGACATGTACGTCCACCTCCAGAGGGCCATGGACAGTGAGGTGGAGGGGACGGCACGCGTGCTGCTGCACAAAGCCAGCGAGGCCAACGCCTTCATCCGGCAGGGCGCCAACTTTGCCCTGGGTCACATGGTGCAGAGCTGCACCCCTACCCGTGTGATGAATGCCTTGGTGGTCGGTGGGCTGAGGTAAAGAGGGAGAGGGGTCAATTAACACTCACTAAGGGGTAGATCCGGACTTCCACAAATTGTCCCATTATCCAAACCTATATAAAATATATTTTTGATTTGTTTAACACTTTTTTCTTACTACAGGATTCCAATTGTGCCATTTCATAGTTTGTCTTCACTATTATTCTAAACTGTAAAAAATTGTAAAAATAAAGAAAAACCCTTAATCGAGTAGGTGTGTCCAGACTTTTGACTGGTACTGTATATATTGTGATAATGCAAATATGGTACAATCCAGGGGTGCAAAGCTTTTGGTGTTACGGTTTTCTAAGTGTGGTGAAGGAGAGTCGGACCAAACTGCAGCGTGTCGATTGCGATCCATGTTTATTTAAACAAACGTAAACACGACTAAACACGAACACTACAAAAACAATAAACGAAACGAAAACCGAAAACAGCCTATACTTGTGTCAACTAACATCAAACAAGGACATCAAGACACTCAGGACAAATAGACAATCACCCACGACAAACTCAAAGAATATGGCTGCCTAAATATGGTTCCCATTCAGAGACAACGATAAGCACCTGCCTCTAATTGAGAACCACTCCAGACAGCCATAGACCTTGCTAGATAACCCCACTAGCTACAATCCCAAAAACATACCACACCAACCCCAAGACAAAACACACCACAATACAAAAACTCCATGCCACACCCTGGCCTGACCCAATACATGAAGAAAAACACAGAATACTTAGACCAGGGCGTGACAGAACCCCTCCCCTAAGGTGCGGACTCCCGAACGCACCTCAAAACAATAGGGAGGGTTCCGGGTGGGCGTCTGTCCATGGTGGCGGCTCCGGCGCGGGACGTGGAACCCACTCAGTTAATTGTCTTAGTCCCCTCTCCTCGCGTCCCTGATAGACCACCCTCGCCGCCCGACCATGGCCTAGTAGTCCTCACCCAGAACCCCACTGGACTGAGGAGCAGATCGGGACTGAAGGACAGCTCGGGACTGAAGGACAGCTCGGGACTGAAGGACAGCTCGGGAGTGAGAGGCAGCTCGGGAGTGAGAGGCAGCTCGGGGGAGAGGCACGCTTCGGGAGTGAGAGGCAGCTCGGGAGTGAGAGGCAGCTCGGGAGTGAGAGGCAGCTCGGGAGTGAGAGGCAGCTCGGGAGTGAGAGAAAGCTCGGGAGTGAGAGAAAGCTCGGGAGTGAGAGAAAGCTCGGGAGTGAGAGAAAGCTCGGGAGTGAGAGAAAGCTCAGGCAGGTAGATAGATCTACCAGATCCTGGCTGGCTGGTGTTTTCAGCAGATCCTGGCAGATCTGGAAGAGTCTGGTTGACTGGCAGATCTGGAAGAGTCTGTTTGACTGGCAGATCTGGAAGAGTCTGTTTGACTGGCAGATCTGGAAGAGTCTGGTTGACTGGCAGATCTGGAAGAGTCTGGTTGACTGGCAGATCTGGAAGAGTCTGGTTGACTGGCAGATCTGGAAGAGTCTGGTTGACTGGCAGATCTGGAAGAGTCTGGTTGACTGGCAGATCTGGAAGAGTCTGGTTGACTGGCGGATCTGGAAGAGTCTGGTTGACTGGCGGATCTGGAAGAGTCTGGTTGACTGGCGGATCTGGAAGAGTCTGGTTGACTGGCGGATCTGGAAGAGTCTGGTTGACTGGCGGATCTGGAAGAGTCTGGTTGACTGGCGGATCTGGAAGAGTCTGGCTGACTGGCGGATCTGGAAGAGTCCTGGCTGACTGGCGGATCTGGGAAGAGTCCTGGCTGACTGGCGGATCTGGAAGAGTCTGGCTGACTGGCGGATCTGGGAAAGAGTCTGGTTGACTGGCGATCTGGAAGAGTCTGGCTACTGCCGGGATCTGGAAAGTCTGGCTGAACTGGCCGGATCTGAAGAGTCTGGCTGACCTGGCGGAATCTGGGAAGAGTCTGGCTGAACTGGCGGGATCTGGAAGAGTCTGGCTGCCTGGCGGATCTGGAAAAGTCTGGCTGCCTGGCGGATCTGGAAGAGTCTGGCTGACTGGCGGATCCTGGCAGATGAAAGATCTGGCTGCTCCATGCTGAATTGGCGGCTCTGGCTGCTCCACGCTGACTGGCGTCTCTGGCTGCTCCATGTAGGCTGACAGCTCTGGCGGCTTCTTACCGACTGGCAGCTCTGGCGGCTCCGTGCAGACTGGCAGCTCCTTGCAAGACTGGCAGCTCCTTACAGACTGGCAGCTCCTTACAGACTGGCAGCTCCGTGCCGACTGGCAGCCTCCTTACCGACTGACAGCTCCTTACCGACATGACAGCTCCTTGCAGACTGACACGCGTCGTGCAGACTGACAGCGTCGTGCAGACTGACAGCGTCGTGCAGACTGGAAGCTCATTGCAGACTGGCAGCTCATTGCAGACTGGCAGCTCGGGCTGCTTCATGTAGACTGGCAGCTCGGGCTGCTCCACGTAGACTGACAGCTCTGGCTGCTCCCAGTAGACTGACAGCTCTGGCTGCGCTAAACAGGCGGGAGAATCCAGCAGCGCTGTAGAGGAGGAAAGCTCTGGCAGCGCTGAACAGGCGGGAGACTCCGGCAGCGCAGGAGAGGAGGAAGGCTCTGGCTGCGCAAAACAGGCGGGAGAATCCAGCAGCACTGTAGAGGAGGAAAGCTCTGGCAGCGCTGAACAGGCGGGAGACTCCGGCAGCGGCTGGAGAGGCGAGGCGCACTGTAGGCCTGATGCGTGGTGCTGGTACTGGTGTTACTGGACCGAGGACACGCACAGGAAGCCTGGTGCGGGGAGCTGCTACCGGAGGGCTGGAGTGTGGAGGTGGCACAGGATGGGCTATACCGTGAAGGCGTACTGGAGATCTTGAGAGCAGTGCTGGCACAGGACGTGTAAGGCTAGGGATGTGCACAGGAGGCCTGGTGCGTGAGGCTGGCACCAACTTCACCAGCCGACTAACACGCACCTCAGGACGAGTATGGAGCGCTAACCCAGGTGCCATCAAATCCCCGACACGTTCCGTCGGGCGAATTCCATGCAAAAAGCACCAACACAGCAACTCCCTCATTTCTCTCTCCTCCAATTTCCCCATTAACTCCTTCACAGTCCTCTGTTTCGCTCACCTCCAACACCGGCTCTGGGTCTCCTCCTAGGCTCCTCACGATAAACAGGGAGAGTTGGCTCAGGTCTCACTCCTGACTCTGCCACACTCTCCCTGAGCCCCGCCCCCAAGACATTTTTGGGGCTGATTCTCAGGCTTTCCTTCCGAGTCGCCGTGCTGCCTCCTCATAACGGCGCCTCTTCGCTCTCGCCGCCTCCAGTTCTTCTTTGGGGCGCTCTCGCCGCCTCCAGTTCTTCTCCAGGCTGAGCCCAGGGTCCTTCTCCGTTTAGGATTTCCTCCCATGTCCAGAAATCCTTATAGCGCATCTCCTCTTTGGGCTGCTCCTGCCTGTTGACACGCTGCTTGGTACGTTGGTGGTGGGTGATTCTGTTACGGTTTTTCGAAGTGTGGTGAAGGAGAGTCGGACCAACTGCAGCGTGTCGATTGCGATCCATGTTTATTTAAACAAACGTAAACACGAACACTACAAAAACAATAAACGAAACCCGAAAACAGCCTATACTTGTGTCAACTAACATCAAACAAGGACATCAAGACACTCAGGACAAATAGGACAATCACCCACGACAAACTCAAAGAATATGGCTGCCAATCAGAGACAACGATAA
Organism: Oncorhynchus kisutch; assembly: GCF_002021735.2. NCBI lineage: Eukaryota > Metazoa > Chordata > Actinopteri > Salmoniformes > Salmonidae > Oncorhynchus > Oncorhynchus kisutch. The sequence continues at coordinate 6,536 of NW_022265349.1, forward strand.
GCACCTGCCTCTAATTGAGAACCACTCCAGACAGCCATAGACCTTGCTAGATAAACCCCACTAGCTACAATCCCAAAAACATACCACCACAAACCCCAAGACAAAACACACCACAATACAAAAACTCCATGCCACACCTGGCCTGACCCAATACATGAAGAAAAAACGACAGAATACTTAGACCAGGGCGTGGACAATGGAGACTTACCCAGAAAGACTCACAGCTTTATCGCTGCCAAAGTGATTCTAACATGTATTGTGAATACTTATGTAAATGAGATATTTCTGTATTTCATTTTCAATACATTTGAGAAAAAAAAATGAAACATGTTTTCACTTTGTCATTATGGGGTATTGTCTGCAGTTGGTTGAGAAAACATTTAAAAAACTATAATTTAATCCATTGGAACTCAGGCTGTAAGAAAACAAAATGAGGAATAAGTTAAGGGGTATGACACCTCTGAAGGCACTGTATATCTGCAAGAAGTGATAAATGAGCGACTCTTTGAAAGGGGTCATATATACATTGCCTTATAAAAAGTTTAAAAAGCTATCATGCTATAATCGGCATTGTTTCTCAGACCAAATCTCATTCTGGTTTAAACAAAGCAATCTGATCATGCTCCAGTAATTACATGCTACAGGAATTTAAAAAAAAATGGCTTCTGCAAAGCACATCCACCACGTCCAATCAAACATCCACACATTGTGTTTGAATAAAGACCTGAAGAATGAAATCAAACATACTTGGAATAAAATGCTGTTTCAGTATCTTGTTGCAGTTGTGCAATGTTCAAAAGTGTGTGAGAGGTTAGCATTAATGTGTGTGGGGTCAAGTTTGGACGGTCGTACATATGCAAATAGGCAATATTGTAAATTTCAGGACCATGGACAGCAGCAATATTGGCATAGCGATATCTGTCATTCAGCACCACATGACAGTAGACAGCGGCCATCTCATGTGAAGTTGGCACTGGGGGAAATCCATGTAATGAGAAACGAGGCCTAGGAAGCAAATGTTACATCTTTCGATTTGTAAATAATAGGGAAATACATCTGCAAATAATTGAAACTAATTATTCAAACTACACTGTACAACTTTAGTGTGTCTGTGCATCATAGGTACAACAGTAAGCAATTCCGTTCTCAAATGTCTGTTTATTGTGAGAAACAACATGAAAAACCACCTGTTAGACCCATTTACACAAGCGGACTGTCATGCTATTTTACTATTACCAACCAAGCAACGAAGTGATACGTGTCATGGAGACTTATAAAGGATACTTTCCAAACCTCAAAATTCATTCGCTGAGTGATATTGTTTACTACACTATATGCATACAATCCAAGTCATACGTTTTATTGTCATTCATACTCTTATTTTAACCGAATAGCATTGCAAAAGTGTTGATTGTGTCAATTCAGAGCTCGGAAATATTGGAATAATGTGATTAAGGGGACTGACACTCAAGGCACAGGATAACACAACAGGATAACACAACAACCACATTTTCATTGACAATCATTGCTTTAAATGGATGTGGTCGATTGTTTATATATGCCTACACAAATCTATGTATTTTACTTGTAAACCAAGGTTGGATTAGTTGGTCTGTTCTAATTGCAGCATATTGGACGACTCCACCATCATTGATCATTCGCGACTTTAAGTCATTCCTGTTATCTCTAGAGCATCCCGTATATCTATAGCGCCGCATTACTTTCCCCATCTTACCATGGATAGGGTTTGGTGCATTCCGGAGTTCATTTATGGTCCCACAAAGGTAATCTTAGGAGAAATTCATTTTAGCATACTGCAAATGCCTGTGCATAATGTGCATACATAGCATAATTATTTTCATTAGCTTCCAAGGAATTCTGTAGACAGCAGTCTTTATTTTCAGACTCTGCAGGCCTGCTGGGAGGAAACATATTACAATAAACAGGTAAGATTCATCCCACAAAACATAAACAACAGAAAGAGAGTTGTATTTCAAGACAATTTAGAGAAGGTGGTCATGAGAGTTCTTAATATCACTTGCAAATTGTGAGGCATGAGCAGTTGTGAAATGTTGCGAGAGGCCCTTCTGAAAGAACATGATATGAATGAACATACAATATACTTTAAAAAAAGTATTGTAAGGCTTGAGACAATTAAGACATGGATTATGTATGTGTGCCATTCAGAGGGTGAATGGGCAAGACAAAATATTTACATGCCTTTCAACGGGGCATGGTAGTAGGTGCCAGGGGGTACCTGTTTATGTCAAGAACTGCAACGCTGCTGGGTTTTTTACGCTCAACAGTTCCCGTGTGTATCAAGAATGGTCCACCACTCAAAAGACATACAGCCAAACTTGACACAACTGTGGGAAGCATTGGAGTCAACATGGGCCAGCATTGTACACTTCAGTACATTAATAGTATTGGTACTGTGTTCTTGCCGTAACCTGTAAAGCTGGCGCAGCCTGCGAGGCAGTGGGAGGTGTAGGTGATGCCGTTGTCTGAACACACAGGGTCCCACTCCCCAGCCAAGCAGTAGCAGTCTCTGTTACACTCTGACAACAGGCTGCCATCGTACACCAGGGGACCTGGGGACAGAGAAAATGGCTGGTAATAATGATGTGTAAATAATTGTTGCTGAACTATCATTGACACAGGCACAGTGACAAAACAGCCAGGTATCCTGGCTCTGTAACAACCATACTGTATATTCCCACAAGAGGGAGCCCCGGCCACAAGCCCAATGTGTGTTTGGTCTAGCTCTCCCTCATATTCCACTGATCAAAACGTTTGTTTTATCAAACCCACAACCACCAATCAGATGTCGTATTTACTCGTTGTAGGACACGGACAGACCAGCCACCTGAACGTTTCACAACTTGGGCCAGACTGCACTACGCCAAGCTTATACCTCTTCATCAGTAGACCTCCCAGGAATATCCCCACTGCACCCACAGGCAGGTTCAACTCACCTGGAAAAGTTATACTCACACGTCTTTAGTGCTACCAGTGTGCTGGAGTTTCATTTCCACTCATGTATAACAAACCTACAGGGGATGGGAGAGAAAAAAAAAGTGTATTTAATGCCATTCAACATCAGTGCTGACAGGAGGGAACATTTCAGTTGGAGCATGTCCAGGTTCTATGGCTTCGTTGAGACAGGCAGCCCAATTCAGTCATTGTTTTGAGTAATTGTTGTAACTTTATGTGTTCCAGTTTAAGTTAATTCATTGAGCTGTAATTAAAGATATTTCTTTACAGTTATTTACATATGTAATTGTATTGGTTAGTATTGAATTACGCTTTTGACTGCAAGTTCCAGAATGCCTTGCGACAGGAACGAGCGTGAGAAAGCGCCAGTTATGTGCAGGTGCAAAGTGATTAAGCTGACTTTCCGCTAGCATTTACCTGCATTGCTCTGTAGAATCTAAAGTTCTTAAATGTAACGTGAACAAGTAATATTACTAAAAGAAGCGTTCATATCAACCCGGAATCCCGAGTCATTACTTTGAAGACAGTTATAAAAGTAATTGCTCTTTTGACCAATCAGATATGCTCTGAAAAAGAGCTGATGCGAAAATATCTAACGTGATAATTTCCCATCATTATTGAACAGGCTAATGGGTCTCCAGTTGTCTATATAAAGATCCTTATTAAGTTTGGGAATCAAAGTAATTACACCTTGTTTTAAGGATGCCAGGAACTCCCCATTTTCTATTGATTCTTGAAACATAGCAAGAATGAAGGGAATCAATTTATCATTGAATGCTTTATAAAACTCGCTTATTAAACCATCATTCCAGGGGACCTATTGTCCTAAGGCTTTTAATACAGTATTTTATCTCAATTTCAGATAACTCGTCATCACAAAAATCCCTGAAATCATTATCTATCTTCTAGCAATGTTTGCAACACGTCATGCTCTTATCAACTGAGCTACGAAGGAGCCACGTCGACGTCACTAGAATGATGACAAGCCATTTTAAACGTGATTCTAAAGGAATCAGAATTCCAAACTAATTTCTATGGCAACACAGTTGTCAATTTTGTAAACAATCATTTTCGAACGTGTGTGCCAAGAGACAGCTAACCGACGTTCTATGGAACGTTTCGGTGCGAAAACAACAACTTTGCTGCTGACAACAAACTTGTTTGATTTTTGAGACCTGAGAACAATCGACTGGAAAATGCCTGGTTGCTTTTCAAGACTGGCGAGAGAGTGCGTGGACGTCGGCGGCCTACTGCGTCGACAGGTTGTTCAAATTCATTTGTGGCTTGTTTTTCTTGTCTTTTTCTGTTTTGCAGGGTTCGTGATCGTCGACAGGTGGACATCGACTTCGAAGAGGGTATGTGGAGTTTACAACTCTTATTTTACTACATTTAACAATGTCATTATAATTTGCGAAATGTTGTGTATTTCTATCATTCAGACTTGGCAAAATGCTTGTGCTCGAGATGTTGTAGCTTGCTAGGTAACATTAACTTTAGTAACTGTTGCTAAGCAATCAACTTTTGCTACCTAGCTAGCTAGTATTAGCAATCATGCTATTTTTTTTAATGTCCTAACAATAGTTTATTTTATATTCCAATGTTCCTAATTTTAGAAACAACTGTCCTGGATGAGGTCCAGTTGGATGTGCCATTGGATGATGTGCCAGATGTTCCACAGCTGCCAGTCCTCTTGATGTCCAGAATGCTGCTATCATCCTTGAGGATGTGCCAGATGTGCAGACTATCCTTGAGGTACAATTTCTGAAAGTTTGGGGTTTTATGTTGAAAAATATCCCAGATATTCAAGTTGTGTCTCTTTAACATGAAACAAATCTCTTGTGCTTTCTGCTTTAGGAGGCCACTGGCATTTGGCAGTTGATTCTGATTAGGTTCAGCCCCCAGTACTGTGGGCCTGTTGTGATCAGGGTAAGAGACCCCCCCCCCCCCCCCACACACACACACACAGTCACCACCACCACATCACTGTTACAATGTTTACTGTTTCCAACATGAATGTATTGTAATGTGCAGAACAATGCCGGTCCGGTGGTTTAAAGCTTGGAGAACTTTCCAGTTCATCAGCCCCATCATCACCTACATGCGTGGGGGATCCCAGGTATGTGTCTTTGTAACAACCTAATCATAATCTAATTGTCAGTCATTTGATCTTGATGGAAATGTGTCACAGCAATTGCCGAAGTGGTTTTGTTGATGTTGTCTTGTTGTTTATCTCAACAGCAGGTGGTGGTGAGGATGCACCACGTGAGTAGGGTGAGAGGCCTGGAGACTCAACTGGTGTGGGCCATCTCCAAGGAGACAGCCAGGCTTAGTCCAGAGGGCACCCTACTGTGCCACCAAAGTGCAGTCCATCACTTGGATCCAGGTAAGACGTAAAATACTACTGAAACAGTAGTAGATTAGGCTTTTCTTCACTTATTCCATTTGGCCTTAATATGTATTCTCTCTTGTCAGCGTGTGGCTGGCAGGTGACCCACTATGCGTCTCACCTCCGCCACGAGACGTCTGTGGACGTGACGCTTGGCTGCTACCAGGTAAATAAACGATTTCCTATGTATATAGACTGACTAGACATTACTGGGCATTTTTGCATTCGATTTGGTGTGTTTTCTAATAAACGTGTGTGTGTGGGTAAACCGGTGTGCTGTGTGTGTTTTGAGCAGCAGACTGATGTCTCAGTGGTGTACGCCACTCTCCACATGGGGCTGGACGGGCTTCTATCCTCTTCAGCGTGGTCGGAGGCTGCCTCCTTCTCTACTCCCACCACTCAGCAGTTCACTGACCCAGAGCCTGAGGGCCACAACTGCTATGAGGTCAGACGTTACACACACATACTATTGACTAGGAGCATTAAGATCCTTCCATTGACCGATTTTTGTTATGTCATTGCACTGGTCACTGATTTTGAATGCTGTTTTGTTGTCGTAGGGCTGGGAGGAGGACCTGCTGCCTGAGGAGAGGGAGGTTCCTCTGCTAAAGTGAGTTCTCTAAATGTCTGTGTAGTCTGAGCTTGTCAAATGCTGAAGGATAGTGGTCATAATGCTGTTATCCCCCATTGACTCTAATGGTTGACATGCTTCATTCCCTCCCTTTCACAGCCTCTACCTTACCACCAAGAGAGTGGAGGACATCGCCCTGAGGCTCGTCTCCTTGCGCCAGGCCTTCACTGTGCGTGGACCCACTGTTCTTTTGTCTCTGTGACTTCTTGTTCTGTCTCCAAGAGGAAGATGTCTCACCTAACTTTCCCTCTTCCCTAGACCCTGCTTGGTTCCACCCTGAGCAGGAACCATCTGTTTGTGGCGGAAAAGGTCCTCCTGGGCGGCCTTGTTCAGGCCAACCACATGGTAACTCACTAACTCATTCTCTTTCAAGGAAAGAGAGCGTCCCTGAGGGGAAATGTGTTCTGTTCACTAAGATGCTCTTTTCTTTGTCATAGGACGAGGCCAAATTCATCAGTACCTATAATGACTTTGTGGACTACCTGAGTGACCCCTCCAAGCGGAATGACATTGAGAGGGAGCTGGCTGAGGCAAAGGTGAGTTCATTAACTCTCTTCAAGTCTCACTGAGTTCTTCCACATGCATGTCTTTTATACATCACAGTAGCTGATATTTATGAAATCATTCCTATTTTCTCCAAACGTGTTTTCTTGTCCTAGATACATCATGTGAACATGATAGATGTCCTTTTTGAGCTGGTGCTGTTTGGGATGATGACAGCTCAGAGGTCCCTGATGGTGGTAAGTAGCATCTCACTGGAACATGTTTTGATATCGCTCTATTAGCAGTTTCACTTAAATTCTTCCTCATTTTCTCTTATCTTTTCTCCTCCTTTGTTTCCTTTAGCACCCTGGTGGGTTCGTGGAGCGTCTGTATGCTCTCCTGTACTCCTTCCTGCCCACTGCTGCCAACATGGAGCCAGAGGCTGATAGAATCCTACTGCTGCTCAATGTAAGAGTCAAGAGGTTACCCCTGTTTACTTCCATATTTAGTGTACTTCCTTTTGACTTCCTTATTCATGGTTAACCAGGTTTCAATGCCATTTTAGGGGGAGTATTTCTAATTGTCTCTCTCCTCTTGTAAAGCTAGTACTCAGAGCCATTTCTATGTGTTGTGTGGTGTTCTCTTCAGGGCGGACTGATGCTCTGCTAGATGACATGTTGGCCAGCAGCTGGCCTGGTATTTTAACTCGAGTCTCTGGTCACTGAGTCTCCAGCCTCCTGGAGTACCACTTGGAGAACCTCATGGCCAGCATGTAGTCTACTGCAGGGACCATACTCCTTTCTCCTTCTCTCTCTCTTTTGAAGGAATTGAGGACTTGAAGTGCTTTGTTTAACCCTGATTAGTTAACACGCATTAATTTAATGTATTCTCTTGTTTTCTCTCCCCACAGGATTATTGTGACACTTTGCCTCCCAACAGGGCTGTAGACACCAATGCACTACATTACTTTGCACTGAATTTGACATTTTAAAATAAAATAAGTTGTAGTTCAAAAACATTTGTTTCTTTGTCTTTCATCTATTTGATTTATGACCATTCCTCTTCCTGGAGGTATAATGCATATATTAGATTATTACATGAACAATGATGCTTTATTATCTGCATATGGAAAATAAAAAACAATGTTTAGTGATTTACAGATACTACAGGCCCACACTTATATGGTTTTTGTACTGTGTTTTGATACTGGGGCGCGGCAGGGTAGCCTAGTGGTTAGAGTGTTGACTAAACCGGAAGGTGCATGTTCAAACCCCGAGCGACAAGGTACACATCTGTAGTTTGCCCCTGAACAGCAGTTAACCCACGTTCCTTGGCCATCATTGAAAATAAGAAATTGTTCTTAACTGACGACTGTTAAATAAAAAATACTGTACTATTGAAAAAACCATGTAGGAGGACATACACTGAGTCCACAATAGAAGAGGAAATCTTCCTAATTGAGTTGCCACTCTTTCCCACAGAACAGCCTCATTTCCTCTGGGCATGACTCGACAAAGCTGCCTAAGCGTTCCACAAGGATGCAGGGCCCCATGTTGTGTCAAGTTGGCTGGGGAGTCTTTGGGTGGTGGACATTCTGATACACATGGGAAACTGTGAGCATGAAAAAAACAGC
>NW_022265350.1:0-14683 GCF_002021735.2 Oncorhynchus kisutch
AAAATGACACCTATGCCAATTTTAGGGATGTTATGCTCGGCTTGTCATGAACCCAGTGACCAAAGCCTTGAGAAGTCTGTGTGAAGCTCCAGAATGTTTTAAAGGATTTTGGGTACGAGTGAGGGCCACATGTCTTACATATTCCACCCGGAGGATTCTACCGGTAAAGATATTCACAGACCGTGGACCCAAACCCCTTTATCCTGCAAAAACCTGGGAGTTTTCCCCCGGCTCTGGGGATGAGAGAATGGCTAAACATCAGGCTGGCTCTTTGTAAATTGAACAGGTCCTAAGTGTTACAAATGTGCCAGGATATGCGTTGGAAGAACAGGTCTGCGGCCGCAGTGATCTCAAGGCTCTAAGAATTGCTTCAATGGACTATAGCCCTGACAACAAAGTGACAATTTTAGCCTGTGACCTTTATGATAAGGCTAATGCTACAAAGTCTGTCAATTCTCCGGTAGCTTCCAGAGCCCGCAAACATGTAAACTTTTTTATTCCTGTGTTTAGTTTTAAATGGGTGGATTAATCCAATTTCATAACACTTATGAATAAGCTGGACATTCTCTTCCAAAATGGGAACAGTTAAAGCGCTGGGCGAGGCTTTCCTTGAGACAGAGTCAAGACCAAAAGGCCCGACGGCGGATCTACCCCTGGAGTGAAAACTTACCATGTGTTGATGGACATAGCAAGAGAGCCTTGCCTTTTGAGGGTGAACTCGACACGGACAATTGCGGTTGTTGCATAGCTCCCAGGATCTGTAAGAAAGGCATCGTAAAATACCTTAAGAATGTAACGATATAAATGTATGTACTAAATATTTTGAATGAAATAAATGGTTTTAAAATCAGAATCTCACCACGTTATGAACTCTCGCGTTTGTTCACTCTTAGCGCAGTCTGTCCCTGAGAAAAATCTTGCGGAAAAAGCCATGTGCGCGCGCATGTGCGTGAGGGAGTTTTCTGTAGTGGCTGTGGTGTGTGTGTGTGTGGTGTGTGTGTTTCAAAAACAAAAAGGGGGGCGGGTTGTTTGTTAAAAAAATACCCATGCATGCCTGGTGGGTCGTTTGAAACCAAGGTTTACACTAGCCTGCAAAACAGATGCCTACCCCCCAACAATAATATTGTGTCTTACGACTCCTAATCTTAAAGGGCTTTCATAAAACTATTTTTTTAGGTGGGCTAAAAAGTCATTCATCCCAGCGATGTCGAGAACAACACACCCCATGCATCTAGGTGCTAGCACCCCGGAGATTTTAGAAGCTCCAAAGGATCCTAATGTTAGACACACCCAATACCATGTGTTTGAAATGTGTCAAATATACCATGGGCGGGGGTATAGCCCGAAAAAAAACGACAAACCCCAAATGCTATGTAAAAAAATCATTCAGGGGTTTTCTCTAGGTCGTAGGGTACAAAAGCGCTAGAAAACCATGGGCAATGTTAGCAGCGTTTTAGTTCCGATGCAAACAGCACCTCCAGAAACTCCAAGAATCGTTATCGGACTGAAGCGTTAAAAAAAGATAATCGGGGAAAACAGTCTAATGGATCTATCGCAAGGTGAGTTCTTGAAATAAATCTTTATTAGATTTGATTGTTGTGGAATTGTTTGAAAAGCGTGGGATGTTATAGAAATATTAAACAATCATTAGGATCAGTATGCTTACCGTATAACAAGGCAATATTAGCTAAAGTGATTATAGCTTTAATATTGTCGAATGTTTTATAGATTCTGAAGCATTCACGCAGATACTCCGAGTATAACTGAGCTCGAATCATCCCATGGGGCTCCGAAACAAACGCCTGCCCTGAATTGTCAACGTAAGTAAGCTCCAAGAATTCCATACATAAAAATATTTATACCTTAAAAACAAAAAGTGGGCATCTTATATTAAAAGTTATTTTATATGTTTACAGAGGACCTAAAGCCTAGAAGGTTAAACGATGCCCTATGGAGCCTGAACGGTTTCTGCGAAGCATATGACTACGAGACAATTCTGCCTACTCCCAGGATGTATTTACCCAAAAGCAGCGAACAGAGACTTTAAACGGCAGGTCAACTCCCCTTGGCCAGGACAACGTTGTCCCCATATTTCTAAACACCAAAGGATAATTAGTGCTCAGATCCACAGTTCCGCTTCACCCGAACAATTCTACTTGGCCGATATTCACGAGACGTCGTTCCAAGGACTAGGTATGAATCAATTATATATTATTATTTATATATATTATTATTTTAATATTTATATATTTTTTTTTTATGCCGGAATATGTTAAAACAAGGCCTAATGCTGTTTTTTGTTTGTTTTTTCAGGCTCCCCATCTACCGGACCTGCAGATGTTGTAATACAGGTTGAACAACACAACAGCCCCTGGTTTCAGAGCTTCTTCAGAACAGCCCTCGTCAAAAAAGCCGAGGTATTTAATTAATGTATTGTTAATATATAGGCTTATATCTGAAATGTATTTGGCATTTTTAACATATTTAGGGTTAATAACCTATTTGTGTATGTATTATTTATTTCAGACTCCTCACCGGCTTATGAACACAACGCACAAACATCGGAGGATGCCCAGACAAGCATCCCCGAGGAGGCTCCAAAGACACCAGCGAAACCTGATGATGTCAAAGATTTAAATGACATTTCTGAGGTAGACGATTTGATGTTCTGTGAAGCTGCCAACCTTCTTGAATCGGCCAATTCTGTGGGGGAAACAGCAGATTCTGAAATAGACCAAGAACGTTTTTTCAAAGCGTTTACCCTGGGTTTAAAATCACGAAAGGCTCTACTCCAGAGGCGCATGTGTATTCTACTCGAGCATCAATACAATCAGGATGTGTCATTCTGGCGTAGCGAGCTACCCCGTATGTTAAAAACATTAGGGCTAAAACAAGCAAATACCGCCGTTAAAAAACACACATGTAAACACACACACACACACACACACATCCTTAATTAGACAGATGGCGCCCCCTATAGACCAAAGTGAGACAATTGAAACCTCTTAGCCAGGATCCCTACAGAGCTCCAAGATATAGTTAACCATATGAATGATTCGGGGGTAATTGACATAATGACAATAGATGAAATCTATTATCCCAGATTCCCTCCGAACTCATAGACATTATTACACGTATGAATGAGTCAGGGCCTTCCGAGGAAAACATGTTAACACAGATTCCCGAAACCATCATATCTCTAATTACCCAGCTTAACGCGAGCCCTAGGTTAATTCGGCCCCACAGACACCTCTAAGACAGCCTTTACAACATTGTCCGAAGAGTCTGAAAGTCAATATGATGTTTTTGAACAGTTGGACAAATGTCTAGCAAATCTGGAGGGGGGCGGTCTTGAGATCAGTGTACAGAACGAGAGCGCTAGGTTTAATTCGGCACCCCAGACACCTATAAATCAGCCTTTAACACCAATGTCCGAAGAGTCTGAAACCCAATACGATGTTTTTGAACAGTTGGACAATTGCCTAGTAAATCTGGAGGGGGAGGTCTTGATCGAAGTGTACATGTTTTGCGTCGAAATAAATTCAACAATATTGAGGTTCGCCAGTTTTTCAATTTCGCATGGGGGGGTCAGATTCGGAATATGCTGTGTTTTACGTAATGCTTATGGACACTTTGAATGAACTGTTAGCGAGGATTAGAGATTATAGCGAACCTAGGGATCTCTTACAGTTGGAAATTTGTGGAGACAGTCTACAGAGCAAGGTATCGCTTATTTTACAGAATGGTGAAGCAGAGCTTGAACAATTTGTTAAACTGCTAGAACGCCTTGTACAGTCAAATTTAAACGTGCTAGCAGATAGGACCCTCGAACTTGTAGTACAATTAGTACGCCAACCACAAGGGGGCGGGGGTCAGAGACGAAAGCTCGAGAGTTTAATGCAGTCCGAAATCATAAGCAATAAAAGGGCCTATCTCATAAACGTTCACAATCCAGGTAATAAGCTATGTTTTGCCATAGGTTTGGCCCACTTACTCAGCCCCGGATGTACGGATCAAGCCGCGTTACATAAAGCTCGAGAGCTACAACTGCGGTGGGTCTCGGTATACAGGATGCTGTGGCTTTCTCAGACATAGTCAAATTTGAAAACTTTCTGAACATCAAGATTGTGGTTTTGTACCACAGTAGGGCTAATGACGCTCTCCTCAAGTTCCAAAATATACCCGAACCACATCCTAAGACTATGTACTTTTATGTGCAAAATGAGCATTACTATGCCGTAACTAACATCACAGCCTTTTAGGCGCGCCATATGTCTGTCCAGCCTGTCATACCGGCTACACACGCATGGGGGGGCACTCGTGCCGTTACAACTGTTCAGTATGTCTGGATAAACATTGCCCTATGCAGCCGCTAAACTTGACCCCCTGTGCGGATTGTCACCGCACATGTCGTTCGGCCTACTGTTACGAAAACACAAAACTGAAACCATGGCATCCCAAGGCATGTAAATCTGTAAGCAGTTGTGACATTAACAAGAAATGTCCAAAATGTCATTGCAATTACAACCTTAAAATAGATAGCCCTAAACCTCATGTTTGTGGAATTATACACTGCCCAATCTGTAAAGGTCCTTTGAAAAGCAGAGACGCGGAAGCGGTTCAAGAAGTAACACATGAGTGTTACATTCAGCCCTTGGCTGAAGATGAACATACAGAGAAATATGTGTTTTATGATTTTGAGACAACTCAGCAATCAGGGGTTCATTTGCCTATTTTGTGTCAACCATGACTTTCAAGGGTGAAAAATGGTCGGCCGAGGGACCCGATTGTGCCCGACTCTTTCTAAAACATTTTAGAAAAGCCCAGTACAGAAACTTCACGTTTATAGCTCACAATGCTAGGGCCTATGACTCCTATCTGCTTCTGAACCCTTTGATACAGCAAGGCGTGGCACCCAGTGTCATAGCTCAAGGGAAGTAAAATATTATGCTTTGTTGACCCCGCCTTCAAACAGAGATACATTGACAGCTTAAGCTTCTTACCCATGAGATTGGCTCAAATGCCAGAGGCCTTGGGTTTTGAAAAAACTCTGTCAAAGGCTATTTCCCTCATTCTTCACATCTGAGGAGAATCTACATTATATAGGATCTTATCCAGCCCCCGAAATGTACGGGTGGTGATCAAATGTCTCCCAAAGAGCGTGAGAGATTCATGGACATGGTACGAGACACGTAAGACATGGCACTTTGGAATTTCCATAAAGAGATGGAAGTCATACTGTGACAATGACGTGTTTATACTTCGTGAAAGGAATGGCCTCAGATTCAGAGAAGAGGTAATCAAAGATGGCGGGCATTGACCCCTGGGAGCGTACAACTATTAGCAATCAAGCGTGCATGGAAAACCTATCGTACACACTATTAACTCCTGAATCTATAAAGCTATCCCATCGCCAGACCATACCGACGTACCGGACCGCCAATGTCAAAGGCCTACTCTAGTGGTTCCATTCAATGGTTGGAAGTACTTGGCCCAGGATAAAAGATATTTTTATCCCAACATGCCTTTAATCGGGGGGAGAAGGCTTTTGGCCTTACCATGTAGATGGATACACACAGATTGACGGGGTTGAGACAGTGTATGAGTACAACGGTTTTTTCTTCCACGGTTGTAAATTTATGCTTTGTCCCCCACACCTTGTGTGGTCCTAACCCAAAGACTTTTGGGGAAATGTACCCAAGAGTTTCAAGACAAACTGAATTCTTTAAAGGCTACTTACGGGTTAAAAGTTGTGGTTTTGTGGGAGCACGAATGGACAGCCTCAAAAAGGCAGATCCTAGTGTTAAGGCCTTCCTTACCATTATGACCCTCCAGAGCCCTGGAACCCGCGACAGGCCTGTTTGGAGGCCGGACCAATGCTTTGACATTGCGTTATGTAGCTCAAACCCGACGAGACAATAGCTATGTAGAGTTTTTACATCCCTATATCCTCAGGTATAAAGTTCTCATTCTATCCTCTAGGGCATCCTGAAATTATTCACAGCGACTTTGACGAACCCCAAAATTATTTTGGTTTAATCAAAGCGACGGTCTTACCCTCCTAGGGGGCTGTTTATACCTGTGTTGCCTTGAACAAGGGTCCAAAGGAAAAACTTTTTCTTTCCCCTTTGTCGCACAGCTGTGACAACCACAACCAGGAAAACCCCTGTGAGTCACACAGATCAAGAAAGAGCCACTGACCGGTGTATGGGTCACTGTAGAATTCTCTAAAGGCTTTAGAGAAGGGGGTATCGTGTGGGCCAAAATCTTTGAAGTGTGGGAACTTTTCCAGGAAATCAGACACACTTTTTAAAGAGTACATCAAAACCTTCTTGAGATGCAAGCAGATGGCTTCAGGCTATCCTGCATCGGTCACAGATCAAGAAAGGTAAAGACCAGTACATTCAGAGACTACCATGACAGAGGAAGGCATACTTCTTGACCCTGACAGAATAGAGGGTCAACAAAACCAAAAGAAATGTTCGAAATTGTACTTGAACTCCCTTTGGGGAAATTGCGCAGAGATGCAATATGCTAACAACTTCGATCATTAAAGACCCCGAAGAATTTTTGGAATTTGTTTTTTCGGACCAATACGAAATTTCACATTTTTCTTCTTGAGTCAAGACATTGCTTGTGCAATGCGCCACCAAAAGTGGGTTCTACCCCCGGGTAATGTAAATGTCTTTCTCAGCATTTACAGCCTATGGCCGTCTTGAATGTACTGGTCTTTACTTTCTTGATCTGTGACCGATGCAGGATAGCCTGAAGCCATCTGCTTGCATCTCAAGAAGGTTTTGATGTACTCTTTAAAAGTGTGTCTGATTTCCTGGAAAAGTTCCACACTTCAAAGATTTTGGCCACACGATACCCCTTCTCTAAAGCCTTAGAGAATTCTACAGTGACCCATACACCGGTCAGGGCTCTTCTTGATCTGTGTGATCACAGGGGTTTTCCTGGTTGTGGTTTTCACAGCATGTGCGACAAAGGGGAAAGAAAAGTTTTCCTTTAGGACCCTTGTAAGGCAACACAGGTATAAACAGCCCCCTAGGAGGGTAGACAGTCGCTTGATTAAACCAAAATAATTTTGGGGTTCGTCAAAGTCGCTGTGAATAATTTCAGATGCCCTATAGGATAGAATGAGGAACTCATTACATGAGGATATAGGGATGTAAAATCTACATAGCCTATTGTCTCGTCGGGTGAGCTACATAACGCAATGTCCAAAGCATTGGTCCGGCCTCCAAACAAGGCCTGTCGCGGTTCCAGGGGGCTCTGGGAGGGTCATAATGGGTAAGGAAGGCCTTAACACTAGGATCTGCCTTTTGAGGGCTGTCCATTCGTGCTCCCACAAAACCACAACTTTTAACCCGTAAGTAGCCTTTAAAGAATTCAGTTTGTCTTGAAACTCTTGGGTACATTTCCCAAAAGTCTTTTGGGTTAGGACACACAAGGTGTGGGGGACAAAAGCATAATTTACAACCGTGGAAGAAACAACCGTTGTACTCATACACTGTCTCAACCCGTCAATCTGTGTGTATCCATCTACATGGTAAGGCCCAAAAGCCTTCTCCCCCGATTCAAAGCATGTTGGGATAAAAATATCTTTATCCTGGGCCAAGTACTCCAACCATTGAATGGAACCACTAGAGTAGGCCTTGAATTGGCGTCGGTAGTTGTCTGGCGATGGGATAGCTATAGATTCAGGAGTTAGATAGTGTGTACGATAGGTTTTCATGCACGCTGATGCAATAGTTGTACAGCTCCAGGGGTCAATGCCCGCATCTTTGATTACCTCTTCTCTGAATCTGAGGCATCCTTCACGAAGTATAACAACGTCATTGTCACAGTATGATTCCATCTCTTTATGGAAATCAAAAGTGCCATGTCTTACGGTCTCGTACCATGTCATGAATCTCTCACGCTCTTTGGGAGACATTTGATCACACCCGTACATTTCGGGGGCTGGATAAGATCCTATATAATGTAGATTCTCCTCAGATGTGAAGAAATGAGGGAAATAGCCTTTGACAGAGTTTTCAAAACCAAGGCCTCTGGCATTTGAGCCAATCTCATGGGTAAGAAGCTTAAGCTGTCAATGTATCTCTGTTTGAAGGCGGGGGTCAACAAAGCATAATATTTTACTCCCTTGAGCTATGACACTGGGTGCCACGCCTTGCTGTATCAAAGGGTTCAGAAGCAGATAGGAGTCATAGGCCCTAGCATTGTGAGCTATAAACGTGAAGTTTCTGTACTGGGCTTTTCTAAAATGTTTTAGAAAGAGTCGGGCACAATCGGGTCCCTCGGCCGACCATTTTCACCCTTGAAAGTCATGGTTGACACAAAAATAGGCAAATGAACCCCTGATTGCTGAGTTGTCTCAAAATCATAAAACACATATTTCTCTGTATGTTCATCTTCAGCCAAGGGGCTGATGTAACACTCATGTGTTACTTCTTGAACCGCTTCCGCGTCTCTGCTTTTCAAAGGACCTTTACAGATTGGGCAGTGTATAATTCCACAAACATGAGGTTTAGGGCTATCTATTTTTAAGGTTGTAATTGCAATGACATTTTTGGACATTTCTTGTTATGTCACAACTGCTTACAGATTTACATGCCTTGGATGCCATGTTTCAGTTTTGTGTTTTTCGTAACAGTAGGCCGAACGACATGTGCGGTGACAATCCGCACAGGGGGTCAAGTTTAGCGGCTGCATAGGGCAATGTTTATCCAGACATACTGAACAGTTGTAACGGCACGAGTGCCCCCCCCATGCGTGTGTAGCCGGTATGACAGGCTGGACAGACATATGGGCGCGCCTAAAAAGGCTGTGATGTTAGTTACGGCATAGTATGCTCATTTTGCACATAAAAGTACATAGTCTTAGGATGTGGTTCGGGTATATTTTGGAACTTGAGGAGAGCGTCATTAGCCCTACTGTGGTACAAAACCACAATCTTGATGTTCAGAAAGTTTTCAAATTTGACTATGTCTGAGAAAGCCACAGCATCCTGTATACCGAGACCCACCGCAGTTTGTAGCTCTCGAGCTTTATGTAACGCGGCTTGATCCGTACATCCGGGGCTGAGTAAGTGGGCCAAACCTATGGCAAAACATAGCTTATTACCTGGATTGTGAACGTTTATGAGATAGGCCCTTTTATTGCTTATGATTTCGGACTGCATTAAACTCTCGAGCTTTCGTCTCTGACCCCCGCCCCCTTGTGGTTGGCGTACTAATTGTACTACAAGTTCGAGGGTCCTATCTGCTAGCACGTTTAAATTTGACTGTACAAGGCGTTCTAGCAGTTTAACAAATTGTTCAAGCTCTGCTTCACCATTCTGTAAAATAAGCGATACCTTGCTCTGTAGACTGTCTCCACAAATTTCCAACTGTAAGAGATCCCTAGGTTCGCTATAATCTCTAATCCTCGCTAACAGTTCATTCAAAGTGTCCATAAGCATTACGTAAAACACAGCATATTCCCGAATCTGACCCCCCCATGCGAATTGAAAAACTGGCGAACCTCAATATTGTTGAATTTATTTCGACGCAAAACATGTACACTTCGATCAAGACCTCCCCCTCCAGATTTACTAGGCAATTGTCCAACTGTTCAAAAACATCGTATTGGGTTTCAGACTCTTCGGACATTGGTGTTAAAGGCTGATTATAGGTGTCTGGGGTGCCGAATTAAACCTAGCGCTCTCGTTCTGTACAATGATCTCAAGACCGCCCCCCTCCAGATTTGCTAGACATTTGTCCAACTGTTCAAAAACATCATATTGACTTTCAGACTCTTCGGACAATGTTGTTAAAGGCTGGTCTTAGAGGTGTCTGTGGGGCCGAATTAAACCTAGGGCTCGCGTTAAGCTGGGTAATTAGAGATATGATGGTTTCGGGAATCTGTGTTAACATGTTTTCCTCGGAAGGCCCTGACTCATTCATACGTGTAATAATGTCTATGAGTTCGGAGGGAATCTGGGATAATAGATTTTCATCTATTGTCATTATGTCAATTACCCCGAATCATTCATATGGTTAACTATATCTTGGAGCTCTGTAGGGATCCTGGCTAAGAGTGTTTCAATTGTCTCACTTTGGTCTATAGGGGGCGCCATCTGTCTAATTAAGGATGTGTGTGTGTGTGTGTGTGTTTACATGTGGTGTTTTTTAACGGCGGTATTTGCTTGTTTTAGCCCTAATGTTTTTTAACATACGGGGTAGCTCGCTACGCCAGAATGACACATCCTGATTGTATTGATGCTCGAGTAGAATACACATGCGCCTCTGGAGTAGAGCCTTTCGTGATTTTAAACCCAGGGTAAACGCTTTGAAAAAACGTTCTTGGTCTATTTCAGAATCTGCTGTTTCCCCCACAGAATTGGCCGATTCAAGAAGGTTGGCAGCTTCACAGAACATCAAATCGTCTACCTCAGAATGTCATTTAAATCTTTGACATCATCAGGTTTCGCTGGTGTCTTTGGAGCCTCCTCGGGGATGCTTGTCTGGGCATCCTCCGATGTTTGTGCGTTGTGGTTCATAAGCCGGTGAGGAGTCTGAAATAAAAATAATACATACACAAATAGGTTATTAACCTAAAATATGTAAAAATGCCAAATTACATTTCAGATATAAGCCTATATATTAACAATACATTATTAAATACCTCGGCTTTTTTGACGAGGGCTGTTCTGAAGAAGCTCTGAAACCAGGGGGCTGTTGTTCTTTGTTCACCTGTATTACAACATCTTGCAGGTCGGTAGATGGGGAGCCTGAAAAAACAAACAAAACAAAAAAACAGCATTAGGCCTTGTTTTAACATATCCGGCATAAAAAAAAGATATAAATATTAAAATAATAATATATATAAATAATATATATAATTGATTCATACCTAGTCCTTGGAACGACGTCTCGTGAATATCGGCCAAGTAGAATTGTTCGGGGTGAAGCGAACTGTGGATCTGAGCACTAATTATCCTTTGGTGTTTAGAAATATGGGGGACAACGTTGTCCTGGCCAAGGGGAGTTGACCTGCCGTTTAAAGTCTCTGTTCGCTGCTTTTGTGTAAATACATCCTGGGAGTAGGGCAGAATTGTCTCGTAGTCATATGCTTCGCAGAAAACCGTTCAGGCTCCATAGGGCATCGTTTAACCTTCTAGGCTTTAGGTCCTCTGTAAACATATAAAAATAACTTTTAATATAAGATGCCCACACTTTTTGTTTTTAAGGTATAAATATTTTTATGTATGGAATTCTTGGAGCTTACTTACGTTGACAATTCAGGGCAGGCGTTGGGTTTAGGCACTTTGTTTCGGAGCCCCATGGGATGGATTCGAGCTCAGTTATACCTCGGAGTATCTGCGTGAATGCTTCAGAATCTATAAAACATTCGACAATATTAAAGCTATAATCACTTTAGCTAATATTGCCTTGTTATACGGTAAGCAATACTGATCCTAATGATTGTTTAATATTTTATAACATCCCACGCTTTTCAAACAATTCCCCACAAACAATCAAATCTAATAAAGATTTATTTCAAGAACTCACCTTGCGATAGATCCATTAGAACTGTTTTCCCCGATTATCTTTTTTAACGCTTCAGTCCGATAACGATTCTTGGAGTTTCTGGAGGTGCTGTTTGCATCGGAACTAAAACGCTGCTAACATTGCCCATGGTTTCTAGCGCTTTGTACCCTACGACCTAGAGAAAAACCCCTGAATGATTTTTTTACATAGCATTTGGGGTTTTGTCGTTTTTTCGGGGCTATACCGCCCGCCCATGGTATATTTGACACATTTCAAACACATGGTATGGGTGTGTCTAAACATTAGGATTCCTTTTGGAGCTTCTAAAATCTCCGGGTGCTAGCACCTAGATGCATGGGGGTGTGTGTTCTCGACATCGCTGGGATGAATGACTTTTAGCCCACCTAAAAAAAATAGTTTTTATGAAAAGGCCTTTAAGATTAGGAGTCGTAAGACACAATATTATTGTTGGGGGGTAGGCATCTGTTTTGCAGGCTAGTGTAAACCTTGGTTCAAACGACCCACCAGGCATGCAGGGTATTTTTTTAACAAACAACCCGCCCCCCTTTTTCTGTTTTTGAAACACACACACACACACACACACACACACACAGCCACTACAGAAAACTCCCTCACGCACATGCGCGCGCACATGGCTTTTTCCGCAAGATTTTTCTCAGGGACAGACTGCGCTAAGAGTGAACAAACGCGAGAGTTCATAACGTGGTGAGATTCTGATTTTAAAACCATTTATTTCATTCAAAATATTTAGTACATACATTTTATATCGTTACATTCTTAAGGTATTTTACGATGCCTTTCTTACAGATCCTGGGAGCTTATGCAACCAACCGCCATTGTCCGTGTCGAGTTCACCCTCAAAAGGCAAGGCTCTCTTGCTATGTCCATCAACACATGGTAAGTTTTCACTCCAGGGGTAGATCCGCCGTCGGGCCTTTTGGTCTTGACTCTGTCTCAAGGAAAGCCTCGCCCAGCGCTTTAACTGTTCCCCATTTTGGAAGAGAATGTCCAGCTTATTCATAAGTGTTATGAAAATTGGATAATCCACCCATTTAAAACTAAACACAGGAATAAAAAAGTTTACATGTTTGCGGGCTCTGGAAGCTACCGGAGAATTGACAGACTTTGTAGCATTAGCCTTATCATAAAGGTCACAGGCTAAAATTGTCACTTTGTTGTCAGGGCTATAGTCCATTGAAGCAATTCTTAGAGCCTTGAGATCACTGCGGCCGCAGACCTGTTCTTCCAACGCATATCCTGGCACATTTGTAACACTTAGGACCTGTTCAATTTTACAAAGAGCCAGCCTGATGTTTAGCCATTCTCTCATCCCCAGAGCCGGGGGAAAACTCCCAGGTTTTGCAGGATAAAGGGGTTTGGGTCCACGGTCTGTGAATATCTTTACCGTAGAATCCTCCGGGTGGAATATGTAAGACATGTGGCCCTCACTCGTACCCAAAAATCCTTTAAAACATTCTGGAGCTTCACACAGAACTTCTTCAAGGCTTTGGTCACTGGGTTCATGACAAGCCGAGCATAACATCCCTAAAATTGGCATAGGTGTCATTTTTGTTTAATATTCAGGGGGGTTATCATGTACAGTCTTAAACAGGTATTGTTCAGCGGCTTTATAAGGGGCCTTAACCAACCCAAACCGTGAGAAACAGTAACAGGTTGACCTGACACATGGTCCTTACTCAACCCAGGGCATGCACCCTTCTACATGACATAGGGTCATAAATCATTACATAGGGTCATAAATCAGGCTTGGGTCATCAATCATTAACGGCCTGTCAAAGGGACCCTTACTCACCCATAGCCCCCACCTAACCAGGCTTGTCTATCAGGCTTGGGTCATCAATCATTAACGGCCTGTCAAATGGACCCTTACTCACCCCATAGCCCCCACCTAACCAGGCTTGCCTGACCAGAAGACATGCACACGTCATCACTACATAGGGTTCACATAGAGTTCACATAGGTTCACATAGGGTCATCAATCAAAATTTTGACCCGTGACATCTACTCTATTCTCTCTGGAGTAGGCCATCATTGTAAATAACTATTTGTTTTTTAAATGACTTTCCTAGTTAATAAAGGTTCAATTAAAAAACAACTGGATTAACTCAACATTGATCACTATTCTGGATAAACTAAAATGGTCACTAGCCAGATTAGAAGTCTACACACTCATTCACAATTATAGGTGCATGGTATATCTGTATCATCTATTGATAGTGGCTTTCAACTGGTGTGCATTGAGGAACTCTCAAGGTGTGTCGTAAAACTTTCCCTAATCTTTATTATTTTATTGAACAATCACTTATAAACGTGCCCTGTGGAAAGCAATGGAATTTTGACTTGGAGCACCAGTGCTGCTCAGATAATACATTGATAGCTACAGTACAGTGTATCATTGTTTCAAGTCCAGTGCGCTAAGCGCTGTTGTTATTATTTGTATAATTTGAAAGGGGTGCCATACCAGCAAAGTAGTTGTGTAATTTTTCTTTGCCTGTACAACCATTAGCTTAGGCAAGTCTGATAAGGCTTGTACCATCAGCCTCTGCATAGGAACAAAACAGAGCATGGCTTTGTGTCCGTGTTTGCACCTTTACAATGCGAAAACAACTCGTCTCTGGGCCCAAACCGTTCAAATGTTAAGATCTAAAGAGCTAAAAAAAATAATCTAATCAACTGGTCTCAGAGCATTTCGTATTATTCAGTGTGTAAATCCAAGAAATCCCATTTAAATGTACTGTCATGGATTTCGCACAGATAATATGAAATGCTCTGAGACCAGTTTGTTTTTCTAGAAAAAAAATGTTTTAGCTCTTAGGTTTTGTGATGGATTTCCATCACCAAATTTGCATGATATGTTCCGAATTACAATTCGTATTATAGGTATGTTCCAAATTTGTAAAATGTACAATACTGTACGAATTTACAAAACTGTAAATATGTTACCAATTTGAAAACGTTCATGAATATGTAAGAATTCTAGCTATGGGGCTACCGTTAGGCTCGTGAGGGGTTGGGTTAGATTCAGGGTTTAGTTAGGAGTTAGATTAAAGGGTTAAGGTTGAGAAAATTTAAAGTAATTTTGCAGGTGCCTTGTTCAGTTTGTC